>NW_027053141.1:22500-27500 GCF_011386835.1 Chrysemys picta bellii | reverse complement strand
CCTGGCGGCCGGTTTGCTTTCCGGCCACCAGGTCAACCCATTGGATTCGACGGGTTGACCTGGCGACCGGTTTGCTTTCCGGCCACCAGGTCAACCCATTGGATTCGACGGGTTGACCTGGTGGCCGGTTTGCTTTCCGGACCGGATGTCACCCCACTCCCAGGGCAGCGCGGCAGTGGTGCTGAGGACCGCAGAGGGGGGGCTTAATAGTCGAGAGGGAGCAGGTCCGGGGGAGGCTTAATAGTCGTCCCCCGAGGACTCCGGGGGCCAGGCTTAATAGTCGTCCCCCCCCCCCCCCCCCCGGGCGCTCCAGGGGGGAAAGCTTAATAGTCCTCCCCCGAGGACTCCGGGGGCAGGCTTAACAGTCGTCCGCCCCGGGCGCTCCAGCGGGAAAGCTTAATAGTCCTCCCCTGACAGTGTGTGTGTGTGTGGGAGGGAGGCTTAGCAGTCTTGCCCCGGGTGGTCCGGTGGGGGAGGCTTAGCAGTCATCCCCCGAGGACTCCGGGGGCAGGCTTAATAGTGGTTCCAGGGGAGGCTTAATAGTCTTCCCCCGGGCAGTCCGGGAGAGGCTTAATCGTCATCCCCCGACAGTGTGTGTGTGTGTGTGTGGGGGGGAGGCTTAGCAGTCTTCCCCCAGGCTGGGTGGGGGCCTGGCGGGAGGCGTCGCAGTCTTCCCCCGGGCGGTCCGGTGGGGGAGGCTTAGCAGTCGTCCCCAGGGCGGTCCGGGGGTGGGGTGGGGTGGGGGGCCTCACAGTCGTCCCTCGGAGAGCCGGGTCGGCGGCAGTGGTGGGTTTACGTCCAGCCTCCGGAGGGTGCGCGTCCTCGGAGGCGATGCAGGCGCCGCAGAGAGGCAGCCTCCGAGGCAGGGAGCGGAGCACCGAGGCTGGGGAGAGGGGAGCAGGAGCCGGGGGCTGGGGGTGGGGGTGGGGGGCGTTCAGGACAACCGGTCAAGCCCCGGGAAGCAGCTGTCAAATGTTCCAAGTCCCCACTCGGCCACCAGGTCCACCCCAGTCTAGCAATGGGGTTGACCTGGCTGACGGCCGGTTAGTATCAAGGTAAACTCACCGTCGTCCACAGGAGGGCAGCTCTCAGGCCGGCCGGCTGCGGCTGACTCTGGGGCGGCGCCCGGTCCCGGCAGCGAGGGGCGGGGGGCGCGGAGCGAGACGGGGCTAACCGGGGGGGGGGGGCGCCTCCTGCGACTTTGGGGGCCGCGGGTCGTCAGTGGCGTGCAGGCCGGGCCTCTCCCGGGGGATTCGGGGGGGCGGTCCTGCGGGCCGGGCGCAGGGGGCTCGGGCGAGCCCGGGCCGGTCCGCCCCGGGGCCGGGGTCTCCGCCTGCGGCTCAGGGGGGCGCGGGTCGTCGGGGGAGGAAGCCCGGGGGAGCTGCACACCGGCCCGCCAGGCCAGGCCTGGCCTGGATGGCCGCGGGGGGATTCGGGGCGGTCCCGCGGGCCGGGGGCCGGGCGCAGGGGAGGCGGGGGGTCCGAGCGAGTCCGTCCCGGGCCCGGGGCCTCCCCCTGCGGCTTTGGGGTCCGTGGGTCCCCGCTGGCGGAAGCCACTGGGAGCTGGACACCCGCCGTCCGTCCCGCCTGGCCAGGCCTGGCCTGGGTGGCCGCGGGGGGATTCGGGGCGGTCCCGCGGGCCGGCGGCCGGGCGCAGGGGAGGCGGGGGGTCCGAGCGAGTCGGTCCCGGGCCTGGGGTCTCCCCCTGCGGCTTTGGGGTCCGTGGGTCCCCGCTGGAGGAAGCCGCTGGGCGCTGGACACCCGCCGTCCGTCCCGCCTGGCCAGGCCTGGCCTGGGTGGCCGCGGGGGGATTCGGGGCGGTCCCGCGGGCCGGCGGCCGGGCGCAGGGGGTCCGAGCGAGTCCGTCCCAGGCCCGGGGCCTCCCCCTGCGGCTTTGGGGTCCGTGGGTCCCCGCTGGAGGAAGCCGCTGGGCGCTGGACACCCGCCGTCCGTCCCGCCTGGCCAGGCCTGGCCTGGGTGGCCGCGGGGGGGGATTCGGGGCGGACCTGCGGGCCGGCGGCCGGGAGGGTCCGGGCCAGTCCGCCCCATGCCCGGCGTCTCCCCCAGCGGCTTCGGTGGCCCCGGGGGGGGTCCTCCGCGGAGGAAGCCGGGTGGGTGGGGAGCCGGACCCCAGGCGCCCAGACCCGTGACCTGCGGCCGCGACCTCCGACTCGGCAGGAGCGACGAGGGGCTTTCCGGCCCGTCCCCCCCTCTCCTTCCCCCCCAGAAAAGGAGAGAGAGCTGACTCGGACCGGGAAAAGCTGCCTACGGCACCTGGGATTCCCAGGCGGTCACCCATCCAAGTACTAGCCAGGCCCGGGACGGTTTACCTTCCGAGATCGGACGGGATCGGGGGCGTTCGGTCCGGTATGGCCGTAGGCACCCGGCCCCGCGCCTCCTCGCCCGCTTTCCCCTGCCGACGCCCGGGCCTGCCGCACGGTGAGCCCCGGTCGGACTGCCCCCCCCCCTGCGGCAGGGCCCCCGTCTCTCGCGGGCCCGGTCCTTTTTTCCTTTTCGAGCTCCGGGGCCCGGGCTGGCCGCCAGAGCCCCTCCGCCCGCCCTCCCCGGCGTCGGGGAAAATACTGTCCCGGACTTCCAGTGCGCCCGATCCTGTCAGCCGGGGGGTGGGGAGGGGCAGTCCCTCGCTGCGGCCGGGGAGGGTGAGCCCAGGGCGGCTTGCCTGCCGTGCGAGGCCCCTCTCGGCCACCAGGTCAACCCCGAGTCGAAAGGGCTGAAAAATTTTCAGAGTCCCCTCCCGGGCACCAGGTCAACCCGTGGAATCGGACGGGTTCACCTGCTGGCCGGTTCGCTTCCCGGCCACCAGGTCAACCCCTAGGTTGCCGACCGGCCTACCCAGTGGCCGGTTTGCTTTCCGGCCACCAGGTCAACCCCTAGGGGTTTTAACGGGGGCACGCCCGGTGGCCTCTTTCCCGTCCGGTCACCAGGTCAACCCGGATCTCCCTCCTTCCCTGGGCGTCCCCTCCTCGGAGGCGTCAGGTTCCATTTCCCCCCCCCCCCAGACTTCCAGGGGCCCGATCCAGTCGGCCGGGAGGCAGTCCCTCGCTGCGGCCGGGGAGGGTGAGCCCAGGGCGGCCTGGTCCATGTCTCTAGTGGGCCCGATCCTTTTTTTTTTTTTCGAGCTCCGGGGCCAGGCCCGCCCGGGCAGCCCTCCTCGGAGGCGTGGGGCGATTCCCCCCCCCCCCAGACTTCCAGGGGCCCGATCCTGTCGGCCGGGAGGCAGTCCCTCGCTGCGGCCGGGGAGGGTCAGCCCAGGGCGGCTTGCCTGCCGTGCGAGTCCCCTCTCGGCCACCAGGTCAACCGCGAGTCGAAAGGGCTGAAAAATTTTCAGAGTCCCCTCCCGGGCACCAGGTCAACCCGTGGAATCGAACGGGTTCACCTGCTGGCCGGTTCGCTTCCCGGCCACCAGGTCAACCCGTGGAATCGGACGGGTTCACCGGCTGGCCGGTTCGCTTTCCGGCCACCAGGTCAACCCGTGGAATCGAACGGGTTCACCTGCTGGCCGGTTCGCTTTCCGGCCACCAGGTCAACCCCTAGGTTTTAAGGGGGGGGGGACGCCCGGTGGCCTCTTTCCCGTCCGGTCAGCAGGTCAACCCGGATCTCCCTCCTTCCCTGGGCGCCCCCTCCTCGGAGGCGTCAGGTTCCATTCTTTTTTCCAGACTTCCAGGGGCCCGATCCAGTCGACCGGGAGGCAGTCCCTCGCTGCGGCCGGGGAGGGTGAGCCCAGGGCGGCTTGCCTGCCGTGCGAGTCCCCTCTCGGCCACCAGGTCAACCCCGAGTCGAAAACGGGTTCACCTGCTGGCCGGTTCGCTTCCCGGCCACCAGGTCAACCCGTGGAATCGGACGGGTTCACCGGCTGGCCGGTTCGCTTTCCGGCCACCAGGTCAACCCCTAGGTTTTAAGGGGGGGGGGACGCCCGGTGGCCTCTTTCCCGTCCGGTCAGCAGGTCAACCCGGATCTCCCTCCTTCCCTGGGTGCCCCCTCCTCGGAGGCGTCAGGTTCCATTCTTTTTTCCAGACTTCCAGGGGCCCGATCCAGTCGGCCGGGTGGCAGTCCCTCGCTGCGGCCGGGGAGGGTGAGCCCAGGGCGGCTTGCCTGCCGTGCGAGTCCCCTCTCGGCCACCAGGTCAACCCCGAGTCGAAAGGGCTGAAAAATTTTCAGAGTCCCCTCCCGGGCACCAGGTCAACCCGTGGAATCGAACGGGTTCACCTGCTGGCCGGTTCGCTTCCCGGGCACCAGGTCAACCCGTGGAATCGAACGGGTTCACCTGCTGGCCGGTTCGCTTCCCGGGCACCAGGTCAACCCGTGGAATCGAACGGGTTCACCTGCTGGCCGGTTCGCTTCCCGGGCACCAGGTCAACCCGTGGAATCGAACGGGTTCACCTGCTGGCCGGTTCGCTTTCCGGCCACCAGGTCAACCCCTAGGTTTTAAGGGGGGGGGGACGCCCGGTGGCCTCTTTCCCGTCCGGTCAGCAGGTCAACCCGGATCTCCCTCCTTCCCTGGGCGCCCCCTCCTCGGAGGCGTCAGGTTCCATTCTTTTTTCCAGACTTCCAGGGGCCCGATCCAGTCGACCGGGAGGCAGTCCCTCGCTGCGGCCGGGGAGGGTGAGCCCAGGGCGGCTTGCCTGCCGTGCGAGTCCCCTCTCGGCCACCAGGTCAACCCCGAGTCGAAAGGGCTGAAAAATTTTCAGAGTCCCCTCCCGGGCACCAGGTCAACCCGTGGAATCGAACGGGTTCACCTGCTGGCCGGTTCGCTTCCCGGGCACCAGGTCAACCCGTGGAATCGAACGGGTTCACCTGCTGGCCGGTTCGCTTCCCGGGCACCAGGTCAACCCGTGGAATCGAACGGGTTCACCTGCTGGCCGGTTCGCTTTCCGGCCACCAGGTCAACCCCTAGGTTTTAAGGGGGGGGACGCCCGGTGGCCTCTTTCCCGTCCGGTCAGCAGGTCAACCCGGATCTCCCTCCTTCCCTGGGCGCCCCC
>NW_027053141.1:2500-10000 GCF_011386835.1 Chrysemys picta bellii | reverse complement strand
GTCGTCCCCCGGCCAGTCCGGGGGAGGCTTAATAGTCGTCCCCCGGGTACTCCGGGGGCCAGGCTTAATCGTCGTCCCCCCGGGCGCTCCAGGGGGAAAAGCTTAATAGTCCTCCCCCGAGGATAGGCTTAATAGGCGTCCCCCGGCCAGTCCGGGGGAGGCTTAATAGTCCTTCCAGGGGAGGCTTAATAGTCATCCCCCGGGCAGTCCGCGGGAGGCTTAATAGTCGTCCCCCGAGTGCTCCGGGGGGGGCAGGCTTAATAGTCGTTCCCCAGGCAGTCCGGGAGAGGCTTAAGAGTCATCCCCCGACAGTGTGGGTGTGGGTGTGGGCGGGGGGGAGGCTTAGCAGTCGTCCCCAGGGCGGTCCGGGGGTGGGGGGAGGCCTCAGAGTCGTCCCTCCGAGAGCCGTGTCGGCGGCGGTGGCGGGTGTCAGGCTTTACATCCAGCCTCCGGAGGGTGAGCGTCCTCGGACGCGATGCAGCCGCCGCAGAGAGGCAGCCTCCGAGGCAGGGAGCGGAGCACCGAGGCTGGGGAGTGGGGAGCAGGAGCCGGGGGGGGGGAGGTGGGGGGCGTTCAGGACAACAGGTCAACCCCCGGGAAGCGGCTGTCAAATGTTCAAAGTCCCCACTCGGCCACCAGGTCAAGCCCCGGGAAGCGGCTGTAAAATGTTCAAAGTCCCCCCCGGGACAACAGGTCAAGCCCTGGGAGGCGGCTGTCAAATGTTCAAAGTCCCCACCGGGACAACAGGTCAAGCCCTGGGAGGCGGCTGTCAAATGTTCAAAGTCCCCACCGGGACAACAGGTCAACCCCCGGGAAGCGGCTGTCAAATTTTCAAAGTCCCCGTTCGGCCACCAGGTCAACCCGCTGAATCTACTGGGTTGACCTGGCGGCCGGTTTGCTTTCCGGCCACCAGGTCAACCCATTGGATTCGACGGGTTGACCTGGCGACCGGTTTGCTTTCCGGCCACCAGGTCAACCCATTGGATTCGACGGGTTGACCTGGTGGCCGGTTTGCTTTCCGGACCGGATGTCACCCCACTCCCAGGGCAGCGCGGCAGTGGTGCTGAGGACCGCAGAGGGGGGGCTTAATAGTCGAGAGGGAGCAGGTCCGGGGGAGGCTTAATAGTCGTCCCCCGAGGACTCCGGGGGCCAGGCTTAATAGTCGTCCCCCCCCCCCCCCCCCCGGGCGCTCCAGGGGGGAAAGCTTAATAGTCCTCCCCCGAGGACTCCGGGGGCAGGCTTAACAGTCGTCCGCCCCGGGCGCTCCAGCGGGAAAGCTTAATAGTCCTCCCCTGACAGTGTGTGTGTGTGTGGGAGGGAGGCTTAGCAGTCTTGCCCCGGGTGGTCCGGTGGGGGAGGCTTAGCAGTCATCCCCCGAGGACTCCGGGGGCAGGCTTAATAGTGGTTCCAGGGGAGGCTTAATAGTCTTCCCCCGGGCAGTCCGGGAGAGGCTTAATCGTCATCCCCCGACAGTGTGTGTGTGTGTGTGTGGGGGGGAGGCTTAGCAGTCTTCCCCCAGGCTGGGTGGGGGCCTGGCGGGAGGCGTCGCAGTCTTCCCCCGGGCGGTCCGGTGGGGGAGGCTTAGCAGTCGTCCCCAGGGCGGTCCGGGGGTGGGGTGGGGTGGGGGGCCTCACAGTCGTCCCTCGGAGAGCCGGGTCGGCGGCAGTGGTGGGTTTACGTCCAGCCTCCGGAGGGTGCGCGTCCTCGGAGGCGATGCAGGCGCCGCAGAGAGGCAGCCTCCGAGGCAGGGAGCGGAGCACCGAGGCTGGGGAGAGGGGAGCAGGAGCCGGGGGCTGGGGGTGGGGGTGGGGGGCGTTCAGGACAACCGGTCAAGCCCCGGGAAGCAGCTGTCAAATGTTCCAAGTCCCCACTCGGCCACCAGGTCCACCCCAGTCTAGCAATGGGGTTGACCTGGCTGACGGCCGGTTAGTATCAAGGTAAACTCACCGTCGTCCACAGGAGGGCAGCTCTCAGGCCGGCCGGCTGCGGCTGACTCTGGGGCGGCGCCCGGTCCCGGCAGCGAGGGGCGGGGGGCGCGGAGCGAGACGGGGCTAACCGGGGGGGGGGGGGCGCCTCCTGCGACTTTGGGGGCCGCGGGTCGTCAGTGGCGTGCAGGCCGGGCCTCTCCCGGGGGATTCGGGGGGGCGGTCCTGCGGGCCGGGCGCAGGGGGCTCGGGCGAGCCCGGGCCGGTCCGCCCCGGGGCCGGGGTCTCCGCCTGCGGCTCAGGGGGGCGCGGGTCGTCGGGGGAGGAAGCCCGGGGGAGCTGCACACCGGCCCGCCAGGCCAGGCCTGGCCTGGATGGCCGCGGGGGGATTCGGGGCGGTCCCGCGGGCCGGGGGCCGGGCGCAGGGGAGGCGGGGGGTCCGAGCGAGTCCGTCCCGGGCCCGGGGCCTCCCCCTGCGGCTTTGGGGTCCGTGGGTCCCCGCTGGCGGAAGCCACTGGGAGCTGGACACCCGCCGTCCGTCCCGCCTGGCCAGGCCTGGCCTGGGTGGCCGCGGGGGGATTCGGGGCGGTCCCGCGGGCCGGCGGCCGGGCGCAGGGGAGGCGGGGGGTCCGAGCGAGTCGGTCCCGGGCCTGGGGTCTCCCCCTGCGGCTTTGGGGTCCGTGGGTCCCCGCTGGAGGAAGCCGCTGGGCGCTGGACACCCGCCGTCCGTCCCGCCTGGCCAGGCCTGGCCTGGGTGGCCGCGGGGGGATTCGGGGCGGTCCCGCGGGCCGGCGGCCGGGCGCAGGGGGTCCGAGCGAGTCCGTCCCAGGCCCGGGGCCTCCCCCTGCGGCTTTGGGGTCCGTGGGTCCCCGCTGGAGGAAGCCGCTGGGCGCTGGACACCCGCCGTCCGTCCCGCCTGGCCAGGCCTGGCCTGGGTGGCCGCGGGGGGGGATTCGGGGCGGACCTGCGGGCCGGCGGCCGGGAGGGTCCGGGCCAGTCCGCCCCATGCCCGGCGTCTCCCCCAGCGGCTTCGGTGGCCCCGGGGGGGGTCCTCCGCGGAGGAAGCCGGGTGGGTGGGGAGCCGGACCCCAGGCGCCCAGACCCGTGACCTGCGGCCGCGACCTCCGACTCGGCAGGAGCGACGAGGGGCTTTCCGGCCCGTCCCCCCCTCTCCTTCCCCCCCAGAAAAGGAGAGAGAGCTGACTCGGACCGGGAAAAGCTGCCTACGGCACCTGGGATTCCCAGGCGGTCACCCATCCAAGTACTAGCCAGGCCCGGGACGGTTTACCTTCCGAGATCGGACGGGATCGGGGGCGTTCGGTCCGGTATGGCCGTAGGCACCCGGCCCCGCGCCTCCTCGCCCGCTTTCCCCTGCCGACGCCCGGGCCTGCCGCACGGTGAGCCCCGGTCGGACTGCCCCCCCCCCTGCGGCAGGGCCCCCGTCTCTCGCGGGCCCGGTCCTTTTTTCCTTTTCGAGCTCCGGGGCCCGGGCTGGCCGCCAGAGCCCCTCCGCCCGCCCTCCCCGGCGTCGGGGAAAATACTGTCCCGGACTTCCAGTGCGCCCGATCCTGTCAGCCGGGGGGTGGGGAGGGGCAGTCCCTCGCTGCGGCCGGGGAGGGTGAGCCCAGGGCGGCTTGCCTGCCGTGCGAGGCCCCTCTCGGCCACCAGGTCAACCCCGAGTCGAAAGGGCTGAAAAATTTTCAGAGTCCCCTCCCGGGCACCAGGTCAACCCGTGGAATCGGACGGGTTCACCTGCTGGCCGGTTCGCTTCCCGGCCACCAGGTCAACCCCTAGGTTGCCGACCGGCCTACCCAGTGGCCGGTTTGCTTTCCGGCCACCAGGTCAACCCCTAGGGGTTTTAACGGGGGCACGCCCGGTGGCCTCTTTCCCGTCCGGTCACCAGGTCAACCCGGATCTCCCTCCTTCCCTGGGCGTCCCCTCCTCGGAGGCGTCAGGTTCCATTTCCCCCCCCCCCCCCCCAGACTTCCAGGGGCCCGATCCAGTCGGCCGGGAGGCAGTCCCTCGCTGCGGCCGGGGAGGGTGAGCCCAGGGCGGCCTGGTCCATGTCTCTAGTGGGCCCGATCCTTTTTTTTTTTTTCGAGCTCCGGGGCCAGGCCCGCCCGGGCAGCCCTCCTCGGAGGCGTGGGGCGATTCCCCCCCCCCCCCAGACTTCCAGGGGCCCGATCCTGTCGGCCGGGAGGCAGTCCCTCGCTGCGGCCGGGGAGGGTCAGCCCAGGGCGGCTTGCCTGCCGTGCGAGTCCCCTCTCGGCCACCAGGTCAACCGCGAGTCGAAAGGGCTGAAAAATTTTCAGAGTCCCCTCCCGGGCACCAGGTCAACCCGTGGAATCGAACGGGTTCACCTGCTGGCCGGTTCGCTTCCCGGCCACCAGGTCAACCCGTGGAATCGGACGGGTTCACCGGCTGGCCGGTTCGCTTTCCGGCCACCAGGTCAACCCCTAGGTTTTAAGGGGGGGACGCCCGGTGGCCTCTTTCCCGTCCGGTCACCAGGTCAACCCGGATCTCCCTCCTTCCCTGGGCGCCCCCTCCTCGGAGGCGTCAGGTTCCATTCTTTTTTCCAGACTTCCAGGGGCCCGATCCAGTCGGCCGGGTGGCAGTCCCTCGCTGCGGCCGGGGAGGGTGAGCCCAGGGCGGCTTGCCTGCCGTGCGAGTCCCCTCTCGGCCACCAGGTCAACCCCGAGTCGAAAGGGCTGAAAAATTTTCAGAGTCCCCTCCCGGGCACCAGGTCAACCCGTGGAATCGAACGGGTTCACCTGCTGGCCGGTTCGCTTCCCGGCCACCAGGTCAACCCGTGGAATCGGACGGGTTCACCGGCTGGCCGGTTCGCTTTCCGGCCACCAGGTCAACCCCTAGGTTTTAAGGGGGGGGGGACGCCCGGTGGCCTCTTTCCCGTCCGGTCAGCAGGTCAACCCGGATCTCCCTCCTTCCCTGGGTGCCCCCTCCTCGGAGGCGTCAGGTTCCATTCTTTTTTCCAGACTTCCAGGGGCCCGATCCAGTCGGCCGGGTGGCAGTCCCTCGCTGCGGCCGGGGAGGGTGAGCCCAGGGCGGCTTGCCTGCCGTGCGAGTCCCCTCTCGGCCACCAGGTCAACCCCGAGTCGAAAGGGCTGAAAAATTTTCAGAGTCCCCTCCCGGGCACCAGGTCAACCCGTGGAATCGAACGGGTTCACCTGCTGGCCGGTTCGCTTCCCGGGCACCAGGTCAACCCGTGGAATCGAACGGGTTCACCTGCTGGCCGGTTCGCTTCCCGGGCACCAGGTCAACCCGTGGAATCGAACGGGTTCACCTGCTGGCCGGTTCGCTTCCCGGGCACCAGGTCAACCCGTGGAATCGAACGGGTTCACCTGCTGGCCGGTTCGCTTTCCGGCCACCAGGTCAACCCCTAGGTTTTAAGGGGGGGGGGACGCCCGGTGGCCTCTTTCCCGTCCGGTCAGCAGGTCAACCCGGATCTCCCTCCTTCCCTGGGCGCCCCCTCCTCGGAGGCGTCAGGTTCCATTCTTTTTTCCAGACTTCCAGGGGCCCGATCCAGTCGACCGGGAGGCAGTCCCTCGCTGCGGCCGGGGAGGGTGAGCCCAGGGCGGCTTGCCTGCCGTGCGAGTCCCCTCTCGGCCACCAGGTCAACCCCGAGTCGAAAGGGCTGAAAAATTTTCAGAGTCCCCTCCCGGGCACCAGGTCAACCCGTGGAATCGAACGGGTTCACCTGCTGGCCGGTTCGCTTCCCGGGCACCAGGTCAACCCGTGGAATCGAACGGGTTCACCTGCTGGCCGGTTCGCTTCCCGGGCACCAGGTCAACCCGTGGAATCGAACGGGTTCACCTGCTGGCCGGTTCGCTTTCCGGCCACCAGGTCAACCCCTAGGTTTTAAGGGGGGGGACGCCCGGTGGCCTCTTTCCCGTCCGGTCAGCAGGTCAACCCGGATCTCCCTCCTTCCCTGGGCGCCCCCTCCTCGGAGGCGTCAGGTTCCATTCTTTTTTCCAGACTTCCAGGGGCCCGATCCAGTCGGCCGGGTGGCAGTCCCTCGCTGCGGCCGGGGAGGGTGAGCCCAGGGCGGCTTGCCTGCCGTGCGAGTCCCCTCTCGGCCACCAGGTCAACCCCGAGTCGAAAGGGCTGAAAAATTTTCAGAGTCCCCTCCCGGGCACCAGGTCAACCCGTGGAATCGAACGGGTTCACCTGCTGGCCGGTTCGCTTCCCGGGCACCAGGTCAACCCGTGGAATCGAACGGGTTCACCTGCTGGCCGGTTCGCTTCCCGGGCACCAGGTCAACCCGTGGAATCGAACGGGTTCACCTGCTGGCCGGTTCGCTTCCCGGGCACCAGGTCAACCCGTGGAATCGAAAGGGTTCACCTGCTGGCCGGTTCGCTTTCCGGCCACCAGGTCAACCCCTAGGTTTTAAGGGGGGGGACGCCCGGTGGCCTCTTTCCCGTCCGGTCAGCAGGTCAACCCGGATCTCCCTCCTTCCCTGGGCGCCCCCTCCTCGGAGGCGTCAGGTTCCATTCTTCTTTTTCCAGACTTCCAGGGGCCCGATCCAGTCGACCGGGAGGCAGTCCCTCGCTGCGGCCGGGGAAGGTGAGCCCAGGGCGGCCTGGTCCATGTCTCTAGTGGGCCCGATCCTTTTTTTTTTTCCGAGCTCCGGGGCCAGGCCCGCCCGGGCAGCCCTCCTCGGGGGCGTGGGGCGATTTCCCCCCCCCCCACCCCCAGACTTCCAGGGGCCCGATCCTGTCGGCCGGGAGGCAGTCCCTCGCTGCGGCCGGGGAGGGTCAGCCCAGGGCGGCCTGCTTGGCGGCCGGGTCCATGTCTCTAGTGGGCCCGATCCTTTTTTTCCCTTTTCCGGCTCCGGGGCCCGGGGTGCCCGGGTAGCCCTCCGCGGTGGCGTCGGCCAATTTTTTTTAAAATCAGACTTCCGTGGGCCCGATCCTGACGGCCGGGAGGCAGTCCCTCGCCGCGTCCGGGGACGGCGAGACGCTCGGCCACCGGGTCAACCCGGAGGAAGCGGGCTGGGGGAAGAAAAAAAAAAAAAAAGTTTTCCAAGTCCGAAAAATTTTCAAAGTCCCCTCTCGGCCACCAGGTCAACCCCTTTGGAGCGAATGGGTTGACCTGACGGCCGGTCGTCTCGCGGATGTCCGGAAGGGGTCGCCCCACGCCGTCTCGGCCGACCGAGGGAACCACGAGGTGGCGCCCAGTTCCAGTTTCGTACCGCCGAAGGCGGGGCTTTGGCTTTTTCGACCTGCCTTTCGAGGATTGTGTGAGGAGATTTCTGAGGACAGGTTTTTCAGAGCCTGTGAGAACCGGAGCTCAGCCTAGGGGATCAATCCGAGTATTGTACCCGACCCTGCCCGGCGTGGGAGGGGGGGAGCGGGCCCGTTTGAGGGCGGAGGCCAGCACCCGGCCCTCCGCCGAGACGGCCCGCTTTGCCCGGCTCTTAGCTCACGGGCCCCGCAGCGGCCGGGAGCCGAGCTCCGAGTGTCGGCGCCCCCCGGAGGGAGGGGGGGCCCGCTCCTCTCGCGCCCGCCGATCGATGTGGCGCTGACGTTCGCGACGGGAAGGGCCCTTCGCGGGCCGG
>NW_027053140.1:0-53754 GCF_011386835.1 Chrysemys picta bellii | reverse complement strand
CCGCTCCCTAGTGCCCCGACATCTCCCTCAGCTCCCCCTCCCTTCCCCCACCCGCTCCCTAGTGCCGCCACATCCCCCTCAGCCTCCCCATCCCCTCCCCCACCCGCTCCCTAGTGCCCCGACATCCCCCTCAGCTTCCCACTCCCTCACCCGCTCCCTAGTGCCCCGACATCTCCCTCAGCTCACCCCCCTCCCCCACCCGCTCCCTAGTGCCCCGACATCCCCCTCAGCTCCCCCCCTCCCTCACCCGCTCCCTAGTGCCCCGACATCCCCCTCAGCTCCCCCCGCTCCCCCACCTGCTCCCTAGTGCCCCGACATCCCCCTCAGCTCCCCCTTCCCTCCCCCACCCGCTCCCTAGTGCCCCGACATCCCCCTCAGCTCCCCCCTCCCCTCCCCCACCCGCTCCCTAGTGCCCCGACATCCCCCTCAGCCCCCCCTCCCCCTCCCGCTCCCTAGTGCCCCGACATCCCCCTCAGCCCCCCCCTCCCCCTCCCGCTCCCTAGTGCCCCGACATCCCCCTCAGCCCCATCCCCTCCCCCACCCGCTCCCTAGTGCCCCGACATCCCCCTCAGCCCCATCCCCTCCCCCACCCGCTCCCTAGAGCCCCAACATCCCCCTCAGCTCCCCCCCCCACCCGCTCCCTGCTCCCTAGTGCCCGGACATCTCCCTCAGCCCCCCAACTTACCCCACCCCCTCTGCCCCCGCCCCCCCATCCACCCCATGCCCCCAGCCCCGCCCTGTGCCCCATCCACCCCCTGCCCCCCCACCCGCTCACTAGAGCTGTGACATCCCCCTCACCCCCAACCTGCCCCGTCCGCCCCTGCCCCCAGCCCCCCATCCGCCCCCTGCGCCCATGGGGACCCCTCAACCCCTGCATTCCCTCCCCACCTGTTCCCTGGAGCCGCAACGTCCCCCTGAGCCCCCATCCCCTCACCCACCTGCTCCCTAGAGCCCTGACATCCTCCTCAGCCCTCCAACCTGCCCCGTCCCCCCTGCCCCACCACCCCCATCCACCCCATGCGCCCCATCCACCCCCTTGTCCCCTCCCCCACCCGCTCCCTGCTCCCTAGAGCCGTGACATCCCCCTCAGCCCCCAACCTGCCCCGTCCCCCCCAGCCCCCAACCACCCACTGCGCTCAGGCCCGCCCTGTGCCCCTGGGGACCCCTCAGCGCCCCCATCCCCTCCCCCACCCGCTCCCTGTTCTGTAGGGCCCTGACATTCTCTTCAGCTCCCCAACCTGCCCCGTCCCTGGGCCTCCCCAGCCGCCCCTCCACCCCCAGCCCTGCCCTGCGCCCATGGGGACCCCTCAGTCCTGCTCCCCAAACTCCCCCTAGTTCACCCTCAGCCCCCCGTCATCCCCCAGTGCTCCCCTCCCCCACCTTGTCCTCTCTCCTTGGCCTTTCCCTTTGCCCTGCCGATGTGCTGCCTCCCCCAGCGTCCTCCTCCCACCCCGCCCCAATCGACTCCAGCCCATTTCTCCAGTGCTGGGCCCCACGTCCCTGTCACCCCATTGCCTTCTCCATCCCCAGTGTGCGAGTCCCTTATCTCCACTCTCTGCTACCCCCCAACCTGACGGATTCCCCTTTTCAGCCCCCGTGGGGCCCTCCAACCTGCCCCACCCGTCCTCTCTGGGCTCTCTAAATCCCCCAGTCCCACAGTGCACTTGGTAACCCTACTCTCCTATACCCCTAATCCCCCTAGGCCCTTACCTTGGGTCCTCCTGGACACCCCAACCCCACTGTCCCGCCCCCACATATATCCCAGTCTTTCATTCACACGCTGAGCCAGTCCCTCGGGGCCCCACTGCCCACCAAACTTCTCCATCCATGAGGCCCGGGAAGGGGGGGCAAGCTCCCAATTTGGCTGGGCTTGGTGTGTATGTGTGTGCTGGGCTCACAAAGGCGTTTTGCTCCTTTGGGGTGGGGTGTGGTTTTTGGCACAAGGTGACATGGTTTAGTAGCCCTGTGGATGCCATGTGGTGTCTGGAATGGGGCATGTGTGTTCCCATGATGCCCCTTCCCCTCTGCCTGCAGAGCTGAGGACAGACAGGTCTGAGGAGCAGAGCAGGAGTTCTGGGAAGGAGAAGAGCAATATGAAGATGGAGTCTAAGATGACATCAGGTGACTTCTGTGGAGGGAGACATGCTGGACAGTGCCAAGGACTGGGGAGACAACCAGGTGTGAGCCCAGGGCGCAGAGAGAGCTGGGGGAGGGTCTCTGTGTCTGTAACACTTCCCAGTCCTCTCTCACAGATGGAGTCCAAGAGGGATAGGAAGGAGAGGACGAGAGCCCCAGTACTAAAGAAAAATAAGGTGCATCCTAGCTGGGCCTGGGGCTCTGTGGGGTTAAGACCAGTGGAAGGGACAAGAGTCTCCTGTGCCGAGTGATTATGTTGGGTGCAGGTGCAGTGGGGTGCTTTCTAATCGTAGCTCTGACAACATCATGGGAAGGGGGTTCAGGGTAGAGCCCTGGGGTGTGGGAGATGCGAGAAGGAGAGCCTGGCCATCACGGCAGATTGTGATGATAACTTTTGTTTTTCCTTCTTGTGTTGTGTTTGGCACCAAGGGAAAAGAAGTGTGTGGTGGGGGTGGGGGACAGAGTCCGTCTCGGTGGTGAGATGGAAAGCGAGCGAGAGCGCAAGCGTTGTTGATGCCAAGCAAGACCTGTCCAGCTGGGAGCGGAGCAGCTGTCACTGTCTGTGAGATCAGTGTCTGGTTTGGTGAGGGCTCTGGTCACAGCCCCCCTGGCTCCAGGCAGGGACTTCCTGTTAGCTGGGTGTGGGTTTGTTTAAAAAAAGAACAAAAAAACAAGAAAAAGGGTTTCCTGACTAGCTGTGGATTCAAGGGAGTTGATGTTGGAATTTGCGGGGGCTGTTCATCTCTCTGGCCAGCAGTGGTGTTTGCTCCCTAGCAGTACTGTGTCCAGTTTTTGGGTTCATGAGGGTGACTCCTTGTTCTGAGTTTTGTTCCTTCCTCCTAGGTTTCTCTCTCTCTCTCTTCTCTGTGTTGGCCAACTGACACTACAACACTCTCTCTCTCCTTTCATGAGCACCTGTCATGTTCAGTTGCCTGCATCCTCTTCCTCTGCGCCTCCCCTCCCCCCCCCGTCTCCTATGGACTAATCTGGGTCTATCTGCCTATCAGGGTTGGAAGAGCCCTCAGGAGGTATCTAGTTCAACTCCCTGCCTAAATCAGGACCAATCCCCAACTAAATCATCCCAGCCAGGGCTTTGTCAACCCTGACCTTAAAAACCTCTAAGGAAGGAGATTGCACCATCTCCCTAGGTAACCCATTCCAGTGCTTCACCACCCTCCTAATGAAAAAGTTTTTCCTAATATCCAACCTAAACCTTCCCCACTGCAACTTGAGACCATTGCTCCTTGTTCTGTCATCTGCTACCACTGAGAACAGTCTAGATCCATCCTCTTTGCAACCCCCTTTCAGGTAGTTGAAAGCAGCTATCAAATCCCCCCTCATTCTTCTCTTCTGCAGACTAAACAATCCCAGTTCCCTCAGCCTCTCCTCATAAGTCATGTGCTCCAGCCCCCTATTCATTTTTGTTGCTCTCCACTGGATTCTTTCCAATTTTTCCACATCCTTCTTGTAGTGTGGGGCCCAAAACTGGACACAGTACTCCAGATGAGGCCTCACCAATGTCGAATAGAGGGGAATGATCATGTCCCTCTATCTGCTGGCAATGCCCCTACTTATACAGCCCAAAATGCCGTTAGCCTTCTTGGCAACAAGAGCACACTGCTGACTCATATCCAGCTTCTAGTCCACTGTAACCCCTAGGTCCTTTTCTGCAGAACTGCTGCCTAGCCATTCGGTCCCTAGTCTGTAGCAGTGCATGGGATTCTTCTGTCCTAAGTGCAGGACTCTGCACTTGTCCTTGTTGAACCTCATCAGATTTCTTTTGGCCTAATCCTCTAACTTGTCTAGGTCCCTCTGTATCCTATCCCTACTCTCCAGTGTATCTACCACGCCTCCTAGTTTAGTGTCATCCGCAAACTTGCTGAGGGTGCAGCCCACGCCATCCTCCAGATCATGAATGAAGACATTGAAGAAAACCGGCCCCAGGACCGTCGCTTGAGGCATGGTCTCTGCCATACTGGGAAGGATGCGTACTGCCTGCCAGGCTAAGGGGGTTGCTCTTCCCACTCCTATCTTTCTAGAGAGCCTTCCTAGCTGTAATTGGGTCACAGCGTGAGTGGCCAGTCATGTCTTTAGGGCTGTGGGATCTGAGACTGAGAGGGGTGGGCTCACGCTCATGGCTTTGGGCACAGGAGAAGTGGGGCTGGGATTAGAGATGCCTAGAACCCCCCTTATCACCTCCTAGCTCCATTACTGCATCACCCAAAAGCCTTGCTCAGGGTCCACGCCTAGTACCGGGTTTCCGATGGTGCCCTGGCCCTAGGGTGACCAGACGTCCCGATTTTATCGGGACTGTCCCGATATTTCCTTGTTTGTCCCGCGTCCCGACCGACATGCGGTCGGGACACTGGACAAACAAGGAAATGCGCCGGAGCCTGGAGCCCGGAAGTGCTCGCGCCCCCCCCCCCCACGCCCCGACTCCACCCCCTCCTCCCCCGATTGGCTCCCTCCCCGAATCCCCGCCTCTTCCCCAGGCTCACCATTCCTCCCCCCTACGCAAGCGCTGGAGGGAGGCCCGGGAGACTCAGGGGAAGCGCGGGACCAGGGTGAGTAAGAGTCCGGCCTGGCCCCGAGCAGGCAGGACTCAGTCGGGTGGTAGGGAGAGGAGGGGGGCGGCCCGCGGGGCCAGGCGGCGGCTGTTGTTCTCCCCCCCCCGGGCAGCGGGACTTGGGAGCAGCCGCTGCTGCAGCTCCTACTGCCGCGGGGGGAGGAAGCGGCCATGGCGCTCGGCGGCTGCGGCTCTGGCGCCCCCGAACCCCCCGAGCCGGGGCCTGCTGCGGGGACCCAGCAGCGCGTACGCTGCGCCCAGCCCCTGGCCAGTCGCGTCTGGGCTGCTGCCCAGCTGGTGCTATCCCGCGGAGGCATCGGCAGCCCAGCCCCGTTCGTTCCCCTGCGGGACCCGAGCGGGACGGGGGGGCTGGGGCCTGCTGCCCCCGCTCCGGGGCCGCCGCGGGATAGCACCAGCTGGGCAGCAGCCCAGACGCGACTGGCCAGGGGCTGGGCGCAGCGTGCGCGCTGCTGGGTTCCCGCAGCAGGCCCGGGCTCGGGGGCTTCGGGGGCGCCAGAGCCGCAGCCGCCAAGTGCCATGGCTGCTTCCTCCCCCGCGGCAGTGGGAGCTGCAGCAGCGGCTGCTCCCGAGTCCCGCTGCCCGGGGGTGAGAACAGCCGCCGCCTGGCCCCGCGGGCCGCCCCCCTCCTCTCCCTACCACCCGACTGAGTCCTGCCTGCTCGGGACCAGGCCGGACTCTTACCCACCCCGGCCCCGCGCTTCCCCTGAGTCTCCCGGGCCTCCCTCCAGCACTTGCGGAGGAAGGGTTGTTTGTTTGTTTGTTTGTTTGTTTGTTTGTTTGTTTTTTGCCCCCCCCCCGCGTCCCGATATTTGACTTGGGTGATCTGGTCACCCTACCTGGCCCTGCCCTCTCCACTTGTGATGCACCCTGAGGCCCCCCTGCCCACTGGCTCCTCCCCCCCCCGCTCGCTCCACTCAGCTGGCCAGGCCCAGGGCTTCTCTCCGCCCCCTGCCCCCTCCTCCCCCCCACTGCCACTGCTCGCTCCTGTCCGCTGCGGGTGGTGAACGCTATAAGGGTGAGGCTCTCTTCTCAGGCACTAGCTCTCCTAGCTCAGGACATGGGGCTCCTTCCTCTGCCCAGTCTCTCCGAACGACCTGTGTCTTGTGGACATGAGCCTGCTCCTGTCGCCAGGTGGCTGACAAAGGAGTCTCCTGCCTGGGGAGGCTCTGGCATTGTGATGCAGGCACAGTGCAGCA
Source organism: Chrysemys picta bellii (assembly GCF_011386835.1). NCBI lineage: Eukaryota > Metazoa > Chordata > Testudines > Emydidae > Chrysemys > Chrysemys picta. Next base: position 47,835 of record NW_027053140.1, on the reverse strand, counting down.
GGCAGTTAACACTAGGGCAGTAGTTCTTCCTTCCCAGAAACAGGAAGTACGTGCTTGCAAAAGGGGACAGCCCCCCCAGTGCAGCGCAAGGTCGGTGTATCTCAGCAGGGAGCAGCAGGAACTCCTAACCCTACATGGGCTGGGATTGATACCTGGCTGGCCTGGGCCCCTAGAGGTGTGAGAGCCACGTGAAGATTTGTTTGTGGCTTTTCCCCTTCAGGGGGCCTAAGGAGCTCTTTCTCCCAGAGCTGCATGGGAGGAAGTGAAGGCTCAGCCCTGAGCTGGAGGCTGGCAGCGATATTCTGTTCAGGGCTGGGTGGGAGAAGCAGGGCCGGCTTTAGGCCGATTCAGCCGATTCGGCTGAATTGGGCCCCGCGCCGCAGCTCTCCACCCCGCCCCCAGCTCACTTCCCCCTCCTCCCCTCCCCTGAACGCTCCGCCCCCTGCTCCTCCCCCGCCCCTGCTTCTGAAAAGAAGCAGGGGCGGGCAGGCAGCACCAGATAAGCTGGGGTGGTGGGGGGTGTGAGAAGGGTTCCGGGGAGGCGCGGCCCAGTCCAGCCCCGGCCGAGCACCTCCGGCCCCAGCAGCTCCGACCCCGGGGCGCCGGTCCGGCCTGCTCGGCTCGGCTCCGGCCCAGGCCCCGCGGCCCGGTTCGGGCCCGGCCCGTGTCCGACCCCCCAGCTCGGCTCCGTCCCGGCCCCCGCAGCTCAGCTCGGCTCCGGCCCGGCCCGGCCTGGCTCTGCTCAACTCCAGCCCGGCCCTGGCTGAGCAGCTCGGGCCCAGCCCCCGCGGCTCAGCTCCGGGTCTGGCCCGGCTCGGGCCCGGCCCCCCAGTTCGGCTCCAGCCCGGCCCTGGCTGAACGGCTCCGGGCCAGACCCAAGCCCCACGACCCCGGCTGGAGCTCCGGCCGGAGCGGGGCCCGATTCCTGGGGGTGGGGCTTGCGGCAAGCCATGCCCCCAGGAATTGGGCCCCGCTCTTGCTAAAGCTGGCCCTGGGGGGAAGCTCCCCGCAGTGAGGCTTAAAGGCTCTCTGCTGCAATCGGGCCTGTGAGATATTAGTCTTGCAGTATTTGTTCAGTGCTGATGGATTGGCTGTAGGAGCTGTGTCTGGGGAGTCCCCACAGAACTGCCCGGTGGAAAGAGGGGGCTGTTCAGTTCTGCTGACTTTGCAGCTGGACGCAGCCTTTTGGGTCCTAGTGCCGGTGGTGTTCCCCGTCTGTGTGCTGGGAGGGGCCATCCTGTTCTCTGTACAGCAGGGAGTGCATGTGCTGGGGCGGGGTGGGGAGACTGGGGGAAATAAGCAGTAGGGAAGGAAGGGGGTGGGATGGGGAGGAGATGGGCAGTGGGGAAGGGGTATGGGATGGGGAAGAGAAGGGGATGAGGGATGCGGGGACAGGGGAGAACCGGGAGCCCAGCATGCAGCATCCTCTTGGCAGCAGCTGAGGCTCGCCCATTAAGCAGCCCCATCGAACCCTCCCCCTGACTAGCCCCACCTGCCCTGCATCTGTACCACCCACCCACAGAGCCCCAGCTAGCTTCACTTGGACCCCCACCCCAATGAGCCCCACCTCCCCTGCACCCGCCCTCCCACTGAGCTCCCCACACCTAGACACCCCCTGCTGAGCCCCAAGCACCTTCACCTGGACCCCTCTACAGAGTCCCACTGCCCCATCAACCCCCAACGAGCCCCTGTGTATCCAGATCCCCCACTGAGCCACCTGCACCCCGACTGCTCCACCCAGAACCCTGTTAGCCCCACCTGGATCCCCCCACACTGAGCCCCTCCACACTTGGATCCTGACGGGCTGAGCCTGCCTCCCACACCTGGTGCACCTGGCGCAGAGGGGCAGTGCCCAAAGGTGTTTCTGGGGCAGGCCCATCCCTTACAATGTGTCAGGGTCGGGTGCAGCCTCCCTGTCGAGTCCCTGTCCTGGGAAGGGAGGGGGGAGGCTGCAGGGTGATCTCCCACCTCCATGCAGCCAGTGGCCTGGGCTCCCCCTGCCAGGCTGCAGCTTCCACCTTTATTTATTGACAAATAACATTTGCGGAATTTTAAAATAGTGCACAGAATTTTTAATGTTTTGGTGCTGAATTCCCTCAGGAATATGGAGTGCTGGGCAGTTGTGGGGGGGCTGTGAGAGGGGCACTAGGCAGTGGGGGGTGCTGGTTATAGGGCTCTACGGGCCAGAGGAGCACTGGGCATGGGAGTTGCCAGGCATAAGGGGGTGGGGGTAATGGGCGGGGGGTAGTATGGCAGAGCACACTGACAGCTGACAGCGCACTGGCGTGGCCACATTTGCGGCACTTGCAGCAGCATTGGGAGTGGTGCATTATGGGCAGCTATCCCAGCATTCAAGTGACTGCAACGTGCTTTTCAAATGGGAGGGGTGGGGTGGAGTGTGACAGGGAGTGTGTTGTGTGTATGTGGGGGGAGAGAGAATGGGGTTTTGGGGGGCTGAGCACGTCAGCATGCTGTCTTGTAAGTTCAGACAGCAGCAGACCCCCCCTCTCCCCTGCGTCTCTCTCTCACACAGCATTGCACAGTAACGGCTTGCATGCCGGCTGTCAGAAATGGGGCTTTGAAAGGGCATTTCCGCATTCCTACAGGAATTCAAAACAGTGACAAGAGTGGCCACTTGACTTAAGGGGATTATGGGACGCTCCGGAGGCCGATCAGAGCGCAGTAACGCAACACCTCGTTCACACTGATGCCCGGGCGTTGTAGCCAAGGCGCAGCAAACGTTATTCCTCTCACCGAGGTGGAGAACCAGGCGCGCTGTAGCCACAGAGTCAGAGCGCTCTACGTGCCATGCCAGTGTGGACGGGGAGTGAGCTAGTGCACCCAGGCTCCTTTATTGCGCTGTAACTCGCAAGTGTAGCCAAGCCCTGAGTGAGCAGTCTGTGCGTCAGGGTCCGCACTTGTGAACACACCTAGCCAGCAAAGGAATTCCTGTAAGCAGGAAGTTTCCGTTTTCAACCTTCTAGGCAAAAGGTGTGTGTGTGGGCGGGGGGGGGGGGGGGGGGAAGAACCCAATCCTGCTAAAGGGAAGAATGAGTGTCCAGCCTTGAAATTGGTAGCAGCTGAGAATCTAAAAGCTAGTGTCTGTGTTGATGCCAATTACCTGGCTGGCATGGAGAAAAAAGACTTGCTAATAGCTATTAGCACAGAGAGCCCACCCAATCAGCCAGTGAATTCTGTTAAGCAAGAAAAATCAGGGTTTGATCCTTCAGGACAAGGAGGAAAAAGAGTACTTGATTTTGCAAAGGAAAGCCACAGGTTAACCCTAAAATGCCAAAAACCCAATGGTTTTGGGCCAAAGGTGTGGCATGACAAAAATGATTGTAAATGGACACTTGCAATGGATTTGTTGTTATTGCTAATGGTAATTTTTGTAACTAATGTCTTGCTATTAGCAAGAACTGAAAAATGTACAATGTGCCTAATCTTTTGGAAAATCCCTTGAACATGTTAAGAGTAATACATAAGAACATACTTTATGTTCAAAGACCTTGTTATCCTAATGTTTCACAGTTAATGCCTGTAAACAGCATTGGAACTTTTCACAGGGGAAAAGACATTCCAGATCTGATGTGCTGTATGAAAAGGGAAACTAAGGCACACTACCATATTGCTTTCACGGCTAAATGCCAAGATTCCTATACTACGAACAACATTAATATCTACATTGGCTTGATGTTAATTGGGTTCCAAACATTTGCCAGAGCTTTTATGAATAAAGTAGCTATGTTCTTTAGCTCTTGGCAAGATCACATGAGACATACAGGAACCATGCTGCAAGAGCAGATTCAATCCACTATTGTTCTAACCAAGTTTTACCTTGAGTTTGTAAAGAGATTCAATCATGTTATTGAACATGACTTTGATAAACCATTTCTGTTATACACTGGTACGGCTTCTAACCCAAGACTAGCTGTAGTGAGACAGAACCCAGGATGGGGAGCTCTTGGGATGCAGTTAGGGATGTTTGTCATCCCTTCCTGCATCAACTTTGCATTTGGGGTGTGACGTTCTTGACATAATCTGTAACTGTATAGATCACTGTTGCAACCACTGTTCTATATCTGCAGCAAATATTGTATAAAGGTTGTCGTGTAAGGGGTCTATGGAGAGGTTATGGTTTGTTGGTTATGATTATGCTGTCTATATGTGTGTTTCATTTTTGTAGTTGAAGTTATGAATATTGGCTTTATATTGTCTGTATTTCAAACTTATGCTATGCTTCTGGGAGACACCCCAGACAAGTTGGTGTCAGCTCTGCCTAGCCTGCTTGATGGCCCATTAAGGACCATCAGCTATACAACTGACCCATTGAGAGAAGGCAGATACACCTTGTGACTCAGCAAAGTATGCAGGGACTTGCCCATGTGACTCCAAACTCCATTTTGCTGTAATTTTCCACAGTAAGGACAAAGAGGTGTCCTTGCACCTGGAAGAGACTATAAAAGGCAGATGCCTCATCTCCATCTTGTCTTCAATCCTGCTTCTTACCCGTGGAGGGACTTTGCTACAAATGGAAGCTCTACACAAAGGACTGATGACCCATCCCAGCTGGGGATGTTCCAGAGACTTGATTTGAACCTGCAGTTTATTCCATCATTGCTACAAGCCTGAACCAAGAACTTTCCCATTACTGTGTGTGTAATTGATTCCATTTAACCAATTCTAGCTCTCATCTATATCTTTTTCCTTTTATGAATAAACCTTTAGATTTTAGATTCTAAAGGATTGGCAACAGCGTGATTTGTGGGTAAGCTCTGATTTGGACGTTGAGCTGGGTCTGGGGCTTGGTCCTTTGGGATTGGGAGAACTTTTTTCTTTTATTGGGGTTGTCAAGGCTGGATCCCCACTTTGAACTTTAGGGTACAAATGTAGGGGCCTGCATGAAAACTTTTAAGCTTAACTACCAGCTTAGCTCTGGTTCCGCTGCCACCATTTTAATTTTTCCCTTTCTGAGAAGCCTTGAAAAACCTTCACCAATTCCCTGGTGAATACAGATCCAAACCCCTTGGATTTTAAAACAAGGAGAAATTAACCATCCCCCCTCCTTCCTCCCACCAACTCCTGGTGAATTAAGATCCAAACCCCTTGGATCTTAAAACAAGGAAAAATCAATCAGGTTCTTAAAAAGAAGGTTTTTAATTAAAGAAAAAGGTAAAAATTATCTTTGTAAAATTAGTATGGAAATTAACCTTACAGGGTAATTAAACTTAAAGAGCTCAGAGGACTCCCCTCTAGTCTTAGGTTCAAAGTACAGCAAACAAAGATAAACACTTTAGTAAAAGGTACATTTACAAGTTGAGAAAACAAAGGAAAACTAACACGCCTTGCCTGGCTATTTACTTACAAGTTTGAAATAGGAGAGACTTGTTTAGAAAGATGTGGAGAACCTGGATTGATGTCTGGTCCCTCTCAGTCCCGAGAACGAACACACTCCCAAACAAAGAACACAAACAACAACCTTCCCCCCCCCCCCCCCAAGATTTGAAAGTATCTTGTCCCCTTATTGGTCCTTTAGGTCAGATGCCAGCCAGGTTACCTGAGCTTCTTAACCCTTTACAGGGAAAAGGATTTTGGAGTCTTTGGCCAGGAGGGATTTTATAGTACTGTACACAGGACAGCTGTTACCCTTCCCTTTATAGTTATGACACGCCCCCCAAATCACAGATAGTGTTGGACGTTTGGTTTCACACTGGCTGTGATTTTTTTCTGGAGTTTTAGGAGAAAACAGAGTTAATAAGACACATGTACCTTTAGACATACTACTGATTATATAAAAACTAACAATATGTTTTATTTTAAGAACAATTGTTAATCAGTTAACTCTGGGAAACTTTTCCGGGAGAGTGCATTAGCCACTTTGTTAGAAGCTCCTGAAATGTGTTGTATTTTAAAATTAAAATTTTGGAGAGCTAAACTTCACCGAAGAAGTTTTTTGTTATTTCCCTTGGCGGTATGAAGCCACTGTAGCGCAGCATGGTCTGTTTGTAGTTGGAAACGCCGTTCCCAAACATATGGGCGTAGCTTTTCCAGCGCGTACACAATGGCATAGCATTTCTTTTTGCTGATTGACCAATGGCTTTCCCTCTCAGACAGTTTCTTACTGACAGGATGGAATTTTTGATCCGGTCCTTCCTGCATTAAAACTGCTCCCACGCCTCGCTCGGACGCATTTGTGGTTACTAGGAACGGTTTGTTAAAGTTTGGGGCCCTTAGTACAGGGTCAGACATGAGTGTTGCCTTACGCTGGTTAAAGGCCTTTTGACACTCATCAGTCCACTGAACTGCATTTGGCTGTTTCTTTTTGGTTAGGTCTGTCAGCGGGGCGGCGATTTGGCTGTAGTGGGGTACAAATTGCCTATAATATCCAGCCAAGCCTAAGAAGGATTGGACCTGTTTTTTAGACTTTGGAACCGGCCACTTTTGGATAGCATCCACTTTGGCCTGTAGGGGATTTATAGTTTCTTGACCCACCTGGTGCCCCAGGTAAGTTACTCTGTTTTGGCCTATTTGACACTTTTTAGCCTTAACAGTTAGTTCTGCCTGCTGGATGCGCTCGAAAACTTTTTTCAGGTGCTCCATGTGCTCTGCCCATGAATCAGAAAAAATGGCCACATTACTGAGGTAGGCAACTGCAGATTCTCCCAATCCCGCTAGGAGACCATCTACAAGTTTTTGGAAGGTGGCGGGTGCATTTCGCAACCCGAAAGGGAGTACATTGAATTCATACACCCCTGCCTGGGTGACGAAGGCTGACCTTTCCTTAGCGGGTTCATCTAGTGGTACTTGCCAGTACCCCTTAGTTAAGTTTAAAGTAGAGATGAATTGGGCATGTCCCAATTTCTTCAATAGCTCATCTGTGCGTGGCATTGGATAGTTGTCAGGACGAGTTACAGCATTTAGCTTACGGTAGTCCACGCAAAAGCGTATTTCCCCATCTGGTTTGGGAACTAGAACCACTGGAGATGCCCATGCACTCTTAGTGGGGCGGCTTATACCCATCTGTAGCATGTCCTGGATCTCCTTTGTATAGCAGTTTTGGCATGAGGTGACTCCCGGTAGGGTGGGGTTCTAATAGGGTGAGCATTACCTGTGTCAATGGAGTGGTATGCCCGTTCTGTCCAGCCTGGAGTGGCTGAGAAAATTGGTGCAAAGCTTGTGCACAGCTCCTTGATCTGCTGTCGCTGCAGACGTCCAAGGGTCGTGGAGAGGTTCACCTCTTCTACGCCACCATCCTTTTTTTCTTCGTAGTAGACACCTTCAGGCCACTCCACGTCATCTGTTTCCTGGGCTGTAAACTGGCAAACGTTTAATTCTCTGGAATAAAAGGGCTTAAGGGAATTAACATGGTATACCTTAGGCTTTATGTTGGAGGTGGGGGAGGCTATGAGATTGTTAACAGCTTCTAGGCGCTCCTGGACCGTGAATGGTCCTTCCCACGATGCTTCCATTTTATGGGCCTGGAGCGCCTTTAAGACCATGACTTGGTCTCCTACTTTGAAGGACCGTTCTCTGGAATGTTTATCATACCAGGCCTTTTGCTCTTCCTGAGCATTCTTTAGGTTTTCTTTAGCAAGGGCTAAAGAGTGTCAGAGGGTGCTTTGTAGGTTGCTTACAAAGTCTAGAATGTTAGTTCCTGGAGAAGGCGTAAACCCCTCCCATTGCTGCTTTACCAACTGTAATGGCCCCTTAACCTCGCGGCCATACACAAGTTCAAATGGTGAAAACCCTAAACTGGGATGTGGTACAGCCCTGTAGGCGAAAAGCAACTGCTGCAACACTAGGTCCCAATCATTGGAGTGTTCATTTACGAATTTACGTATCATGGCCCCCAAAGTTCCAGTAAACCTCTCCACCAGGCCATTGGTTTCATGGTGGTAAGGGGTGGCAACCAAGTGATTCACCCCATGAGCTTCCCACAGGTTTTCCATGGTCCCTGCCAGGAAATTAGTTCCCGAATCTGTAAGGATGTCGGAGGGCCAACCTACCCTGGCAAAAATGTCTGTTAATGCCTGGCACACACTTTTAGCCCAGGTGTTGCTTAAGGGTACTGCTTCCGGCCATCGGGTAGCAAAATCCATGAAAGTCAGTACGTACTGCTTTCCTCTGGGTGTCTTCTTTGGGAAAGGACCCAGAATATCCACAGCTACGCGCTGAAATGGGACCTCAATTATGCGTAGTGGCTGGAGAGGGGCTTTAACCTGGTCTTGGGGCTTTCCCACTCGTTGGCACACCTCACAAGACCGGACATATTTAGCAACGTCCTTGCCCATTCCCTCCCAGTGGAAGGACTTCCCCAACCGGTCTTTGGTTCTGTTCACCCCAGAATGGCCACTGGGATGATCATGGGCTAAGCTCAAGAGCTTTACCCGATACTTAGTGGGAACTACCAACTGTCTTTGAGGATGCCAATCTTCCTGGTGCCCACCAGAAAGAGTCTCCTTGTATAAAAGTCCTTGTTCTGCAACAAACCGGGATTGGTTCGAAGAGCTGAGAGGCGTTGGGGTGCTCCGTGCCGCCACCCAAGCTTTCTGAAGGCTGTCATCTGCTTCCTGCTCAGCCTGGAACTGTTCCCTTGATGCTGGAGACATCAGTTCCTCCTTGGACTGTGGACTGGGGCTTGGTCCCTCTGGAAGTGATGCAGGTGCTGGGGCTGTTTCCATTGACTGTGGTCCGCTGGTGCACTATGTGGTATCTCAGGCTCTGGCTGAGCCTCTTGGGTAGGGTTATCTGCTGCTTCCGCCAGGTCAGGCTCGCTGGTGCCCTCTGGCGTTGGAGTTGTAGACGGGTTTGCAAGCGCTGGACTCAGTGCTGGCAATGGTCCTGGTGCTGGTTGCGTTGCCAGTTCCGGTTCTGGGACTGGCTTTGGCTGGGTCTCTGGGATTGGATCCACTACGGCTGTTGCAGTCGTTGGCAGGGGATCCTGTTCCACCACCTTTGTCTGGGTCTCTGGTAACACAGCCGGGGCCCTGGTGGACGGCTCAGGAACAGGGATGGGTGTGAAAGCTTGCTTAGCCTTGGCTAGTTCCAGTTCATGTTTCCTTTCTTTTTCTCTCTCCTCCATCTCTTTTTCTTTCATCTCCATCTCTCTCTTGTGGGCCTCCTCTTTGGCTTTCTCTTCTCTGTCTCTCAGCTCTATCTCTTTTTCTTTCAGCTCCATAGCTCTCTTGTGGGCCTCCTCTTTGGCTTTTTCTTCTTTTGTAGTCATTTTCCTGTTTTTTTGTGCTGGGTCACCCCCTCTGCAGTTGACTGAAACTGGGAAGCTCTCAGCTCTGGCTGCTGCTGAGTTAACAGAGACTTTCTAACTAGCTACTCCCGAGGATGTAAAAAGAAAAAAAAACAATTCAGCTTCTAAATTCCCTTTCCCTTTGTTTGCCCATTTGAACACTTCTCTTAACAAAGGACCTGTTAAAAAAACTTAACACCTCTGCCTTCAGGCAAGGAGAGATAAGATATGCATCTATCTACCTCCAGCTCGGCTTTCCAAGCAGCTAGAAGGAAAAAAAAATCTCACTGGCTTTTGGGTTTAAAATGATCCCACCACTCTACCACCATGTCAAGGCTGGATCCCCACTTTGAACTTTAGGGTACAAATGTAGGGGCCTGCATGAAAACTTCTAAGCTTAACTACCAGCTTAGCTCTGGTTCCGCTGCCACCATTTCAATTTTTCCCTTTCTGAGAAGCCTTGAAAAACCTTCACCAATTCCCTGGTGAATACAGATCCAAACCCCTTGGATTTTAAAACAAGGAGAAATTAACCATCCCCCCTCCTTCCTCCCACCAACTCCTGGTGAACACAGATCCAATCCCCTTGGATCTAAAACAAGGAGAAATTAACCATTCCCCTCCTTCCTCCCACCAACTCCTGGTGAATCAAGATCCAAACCCCTTGGATTTTAAAACAAGGAAAAATCAATCAGGTTCTTAAAAAGAAGGTTTTTAATTAAAGAAAAAGGTAAAAATCATCTCTGTAAAATCAGTATGGAAATTAACCTTACAGGGTAATCAAACTTAAAGAGCTCAGAGGACTCCCCTCTAGTTTTAGGTTCAAAGTACAGCAAACAAAGATAAACACTCTAGTAAAAGGTACATTTACAAGTTGAGAAAACAAAGGAAAACTAACACGCCTTGCCTGGCTATTTACTTACAAGTTTGAAATAGGAGAGACTTGTTTAGAAAGATGTGGAGAACCTGGATTGATGTCTGGTCCCTCTCAGTCCCGAGAACGAACACACTCCCAAACAAAGAACACAAACAACAACCTTCCCCCCCCCCCCAAGATTTGAAAGTATCTTGTCCCCTTATTGGTCCTTTAGGTCAGATGCCAGCCAGGTTACCTGAGCTTCTTAACCCTTTACAGGGAAAAGGATTTTGGAGTCTCTGGCCAGGAGGGATTTTATAGTACTGTACACAGGACAGCTGTTACCCTTCCCTTTATAGTTATGACAGGGGTATTGGTTTTCATAACCATTCATCCCCATAACGAGTGGCACTGGTAGTGATACTGGGAAACTGGAGTGTCTAAGGGAATTGCTGGTGTGACTTGTGGTTAGCCAGTGGAGAAAAACCAAAGTCCTCTCTGTCTGGCTGGTTTGGTTTGCCTGAGAGGTGGGAAGACCCCAGCCCTGGGCTGTAAGTGCCCTGCTTGAAGCGATTTGTCCTGAACTGGCACTCTCCGTTGGGTCCCGCCAGAATCGCCTCGTCACAGCCTGGCTGAGAATTCCCAGCAGCAACAACTGAAGGGCAACACAGTCAGACTCCCCAATAGGCAGCGTTGGTTCTAGGAGCCCTGGCCAGGGTGTTCTCCTGGGTTCGATGGTAACCCTGCCCCACCGTGCAGGCTGGGGCAAGTCACGGAGCTCTCTGGGCTTCAGTTTCCCCAGGTGTCCAATGGGTAGAATTCCTACCTCCCAGGAGGGCGGTGGAGCTTCATTAATCAGGGGGAGTAAATGATGCCAAGAACCTCCTACCCAGATGGGTCAAACCAAAGGTCCATCTAGTCCAGTATCCTGTCTTCCGACAGTAGCCAGTGCCGCTCCGGGGCCGCCGCGTGATAGCACCAGCTGGGCAGCAGCCCAGACGCGACTGGCCAGGGGCTGGGCGCAGCGTGCGCGCTGCTGGGTTCCCGCAGCAGGCCCCGGCTCGGGGGGTTCGGGGGCGCCAGAGCCGCAGCCGCCAAGTGCCATGGCTGCTTCCTCCCCCGCGGCAGTGGGAGCTGCAGCAGCGGCTGCTCCCGAGTCCCGATGGCCGGGGGTGAGAACAGCCGCCGCCTGGCCCCGCGGGCCGCCCCCCTCCTCGCCCTACCACCCAACTGAGTCCTGCCTGCTCGGGGCCAGGCCGGACTCTCACTACCCCGGCCCCGCGCTTCCCCTGAGTCTCCCGGGCCTCCCTCCAGCGCTTGCGGAGGAAGGGTTTTTTTTTTTTTTTGGCCCCGCCCCCCGCCATGCCCCCCCCACGTCACACACCCCCCCCCCCCGCGTCCCGATATTTGTCTTTGGTGATCTGGTCACCCTAGCTAGTTATAAGAGACACTGACTGATCAACACAGCTTCAGTTAGACCCAGACTGCACACCAGCAAGTGTGATAGCAAAAGTGAGAATGGTGATGTAAGCAGAGTCTGAATGAATGAGCTCTTCTCTGATTTCTAGTGATGAGCTGGAACAGGAGTAGTCAATTATTTTTTGTCAAGGGCCAAATTTCTTGGTCAAGGTATAGTCAAGGTCCAGACTCCGGAGAAAATAATAAAGACATTATAACAACAATGATAATTATAAGATTTTGGGTCTGTTCAAAAACATCTGGTGGTCCGGATTTGGCCCGCCATCATCTGCCCATTGACTGCTCCTGGGGGGAAAAGACTTCAGGAGCAGATTGTATTTGCACAGACACACCTACACTGCCTAGGCATGCAGCAGAGGGAGCTGCTCTGCCAAAATGATCAGTTTTGGCTGGTTTTGGGTTACAAATCACTCTAGTATTTGAGTGGAAGGGCAATGAAATGTTGTTATCCTGAGTGTGTGAGCAAAGGGCATCAGAACTGTGATTTGCAGGCCCCTGACTGAGTGGGTCACGCAGGGATTCTCACTTGCTAAGCAGGGGGTAGAGTTGCCAAATCCCAGTGAAAGAGAGACAAGGATGGAGGCGGGAATTCTTTTCTGGTGGTGTGGGCTCTGGCTAAGAGTGGTCTCTCCCTTGTTTAAAGACAGAGCTGGTTAGTCTCAGTGGTGAGCCCTTGTTTTGTTCCGTGGTCACTACCCCTGCAATCACTGCTAACCAGCTGTAGGTGCTGAGCCTTAGACCTGGTGTGGGGCCATGTTACAGTGAAAGGGACTGTCCAGCCTGCACCAGCAGGGAGGTTCCCCACTACTGGCTGAAATCCCTGAGAGCTGGGTAAGTGACAGAACCTCCGAATGTGGCAGCGGAGAAAGTGGTGGCAGCAGCGGGCCATGACAAAAATGGGTGGAGCAGCAGAGTGAACAACAGCAGTGGTGGGTGACAGCAGCGAGTGAATGCTAGCAACTGTGAGCCAATTGCAGAGGCAGCAGCTGAAGCATTGCTCAATGCCTCCCCCCACACCCATGGTGGGAGGTTGTAACGGGGTCCCTGAGGTGTAACGTGGACTGTGGGACTGCTGAGCCCTCCAACCCCACCTGCCTGGGCCGTCCCTCACACTGCGGTGCTAATGTCAAGCTACAAGCCTCGGACAGGCCCTGCACTCACACAGCCATCCACAGGCAGGGACACACCTGTTACCCGAAATTGGGTCAGCTAGTGAGCTTAGGGAGGACTAATGACCCACCAGAGTTTGGCAGAAAGCAGTACGTTTATTATATTGATAGCTAAGCTCAAAATAGAGGGTGGTGTCACATTCACACTTGCATACTCATGCTCCCAGGACAGGCATGGCACTGGAGATGTCAGGATCCTTCAACGTAAGTGTCCCACAGCATAGCGATGGATTGTGCGATGAAGGTAAGTCTTCCCGAGGCATGATGGAATGCAATGCGGTGAACCACTGGCCAGGCGGTCCGGGCGAAGGGCCTTCACGGGAGGTACAAGCTTGTGAGTGCACTGCTGAGCACATGGCCCCTTCCCCTTTTAAGGACCTGCTCCTCATGGCCTGTGACTAGAGATGACTTGGCTGCATCTGGTTGGTCACACTCCACCTCAGCCAGTGTCCATGCAGTGTCCATGCATTGGGTGTGTGAACGCTGCCTAATTAGAGTCCCAGACACCTTGTGGAGCTTGGGGGCGGAGGCTTGACTGATTAGGGGGCCTATAAAAGCGGCCGCCAGCCAGGCAGCGGCACAGCTGTGAGCAGCGGCACAGGAGGCAGCAAACAGGGGAGTTTGAGTGGGAGTCTCATTGGAGGAGAAGGTATCTGTACTTGCGTCTGTCTTTGTAGTGCTTGTGTGTGTAGAGGCCTGTAGGGGCACTGTGCTGGGAGGGCAGCCGAGCCCTGAGTAGGGGGCGGAGCTTGGCTGATTAGGGGGCCTATAAAAGCAGCCGCCCAGCCAGGCAGCGGCACAGGAGGCAGTGAACAGGGCTGCTAACTGGGGAGTTTGAGTGGGAGTTTGCAGGGGGAGGTGGAAGGGGAGGCAGGAGGGCGCGGTGTCCCGTGTGCTCTGTTTCCCCAGGTGCACTGGGCAGAGACTACAGCGGCCATGAGCCAAGCAGCAGGGGACACAATGCAGATGATTGCATGTGGAAGCTGCGGTATGTACATGGTACTAGAAGGGGGAAGCCTAAACAGAGGTATGTCTGTATGAAGTGCCGTCTAATAGAGCTGCTGGAAGAAAAGATCCGAGGGTTGGAGATGCAGGTAGATACCCGGGTAGAGTTTAGAAGGGGGTTTGAGCAGCTGATGGAGGAAAGGCAAGGAGGGGCTGAAGGGGAATGCTCAGGGGTTCAGGTGGAAGCAGGGGCTAAGGTCTGTGAGGGGGAATATCTGAGGGAGAACAAGGGCAGTGGAAGCATGTGACCATGAGAAGCAGGCCAAGGAAAAGGAGGGCTAGTGAAGGGGAAATAGAACTCAGGAACAGGTTTGGGTGTTTGGATAGCGAGGAGGGGGGGCAGCAGGTGGTAACTGAAGGTGGGAGGGTGAGGAAGAAGAGAAGAGCAGCTAGCCCAATAGAGAGAGGGGAGGAGTTGATGGAGACAGCACCAAATCTGGGCCCCGGGAGGATACAGGATGGCACAAGGGGGAGTATAAAGGAAAATAGGAACGGACACGGGTTATGACTAGAGGGAACAGAGGATAGATTAGTAGATCGCACTGTCACCAGGCAAAGGCAGGTTTACGTGATTGGGGACTCCTTACTGAGGAGGTTAGACAGGCCTGTGACCAGGGCGGACCCAGAGAACAGAAGGGTGTGCTGTCTACCGGGTGCTAAGATACGGGATGTGGACCTGCGGTTGAAAAGGATCCTAAAAGGAGCAGGTAAGAACCCCTTGATAATCCTTCACGTAGGAACAAATGACACAGCTAGGTTCTCGTTAGAGAGAATCAAGGGAGATTATGCCAGACTGGGGAAGACGCTCAAGGAAATCGAGGCTCAGATCATCTTCAGTGGGATTCTGCCTGTTCCTAGAGAAGGGCAGCAAAGGGCTGACAGGATTGTGAGGATAAATAGCTGGCTAAGGGAGTAGTGCTATAAGGAGGGCTTTGGGATGTATGGTCACTGGGAGGCTTTCGGGGACAGACAACTGTTCTCACGGGATGGACTTCACCTGAGTAGGGAAGGAAATAGACTTCTGGGAGGGACGCTGGCTCATCTCATCAAAAGAGCTTTAAACTAGGAATCTGGGAGAGACGGTTGGGAGATGTCCAGTTAATCTCCACGCCAGATTCCAACATTGAAAAGGAGGGTGATGAGATAAGAACAGATATGTCCAAACCCTTCCCCCCGGCTATAAGAAGGAGAGGGGGGATGAACAGCAAGGGGTCCGTACCAAATTGCATAACTGATGGGAGACAGGCTAAACGGCATACATTAAGATGTTTATACACCAATGTGAGAAGCCTAGGTAACAAAATGGAGGAATTGGAGCTCCTGGTCCGAGAAATGAAACCGGATATCGTAGGAATAACCGAAACCTGGTGGAACAGTAGTCATGACTGGAGTACAGATATGGAAGGGTATGTGCTGTTTAGGAACGATAGGAACAAAGGTAAAGGTGTGGGGGGGTAGCATTGTATGAGGTAAACTGTAAAGAAATAATAACTGATGGAATGGATAAGACGGAGTCTATCTGGGCAATACTCACACTGGGTAAAAGAACTACTAGAGCCTCCCCGGGATAGTGCTTGGGGTGTGCTATAGACCGCCGGGACTACCCTGGATATGGACAGAGAACTATTTAATGTTTTTAGGGAAGTAAATACTAATAGGAACTGTGTAATCATGGGAGACTTTAACTTCCCGGATATAGATTGGGGGACAAATGCTAGCAACAATAATAGGGCTCAGATGTTGCTAGACGTGCTAGCTGATGAATTCCTTCATCAAGTAGTAGCTGAACCGACGAGGGGGGAGGCCATTTTAGATTTGGTTTTGGTGAGTAGTGAGGACCTCGTTGAGGAAATGGTTGTAGGGGACAACCTTGGCTTGAGTGATCATGAGCTAATTCGATTTAAACTAAATGGAAAGATTAACAGAATTATATCAGAGACTAGGGTTTACAATTTCAAAAAGGCTAATTTTAATAAATTAAGGGGACTGGTAAGGGAAGTGGATTGGGCTAACATATTTATGGATCTAAAGGCGGATGGCGCCTGGGATTATTTTAAGTTGAAGTTGCAGGAGCTGTCGGAGGCCTGTATCCCGAGAAAGGGAAAACGGTTAGTAGGAAAGAGATTTAGACCAAACTCGGGGGTGGTACCGTTGGACTGGAGAATAGCTAATGTGGTTCCTATTTTCAAGAAAGGGAAAAAAAGTGACCTGGGTAACTACAGGCCTGTTAGTTTAACATCTGTAGTATGTAAGGTCCTGGAAAAAATTTTGAAGGAGAAAGTAGTTAAGGACCTTGAGGTCAATGGCAATTGCGACAAATTACAACATGGTTTTACGAAAGGCAGATCGTGCCAAACCAGCCTGATCTCCTTCTTTGAGAAAGTAACAGACTTTTTAGATAAGGAAAATGCAGTGGACCTAATATACCTCGATTTCAGTAAAGCATTTGATACGGTACCGCACGAGGAATTATTGGTTAAATTGGAAAAGATGGAGATCGATATGAAAATCCAGAGGTGGATAAGGAACTGGTTAAAGGGGAGACTGCAGTGGGTCATACTGAAAGGTGAACTGTCAGGTTGGAGGGAGGTCACCAGTGGAGTTCCTCAAGGTTCGGTTTTGGGTCCCATTTTATTTAATCTATTTATTACTGACCTCGGAACCAAATGTAGGAGTGGGCTGATAAAGTTTGTGGATGACACAAAGTTGGGAGGTATTGCCAATTCGGAGAAGGATTGGGATATTCTGCAGGGAGACTTGGATGACCTTGTAAATTGGAGTAATAGAAATAGGATGAAATTTAATAGTGAAAAGTGTAAGGTGATGCATTTAGGGATGACTAACAAGAATTTTAGTTATAAGCTGGGGACGCATCGGTTGGAAGTAACGGAGGAGGAGAAAGACCTCGGAGTCCTGGTTGACCGCAGGATGACTATGAGTCGGCAATGTGACGTGGCCGTGAAAAAAGCTAATGCAGTCTTGAGATGCATTAGGCGAGGTATATCTGGTAGGGATAAGGAGGTGCTGCTTCCGTTATACAAGGCACTGGTGAGACCTCATTTGGAGTACTGTGTGCAAGTTCTTGTCTCCCATGTTTAAAAGGGAACTCAAACTGGAATGGGTACAGAGAAGGGCCACTAGGATGATCAGAGGAATGGAAACCTGTCGTATGAAAGGAGACTCGAGGAGCTCGGTTTGTTTACCCTAACCAAAAGAAGGCTGAGGGGGGATATGATTGCTCTCTTTAAATATATCAGAGGGATAAATTCCAGGGAGGGAGAGGAATTATTTCAGCTCAGTACTAATGTGGACACGAGAAGGAATGGATATAAACTCGTGGTGGGGAAGTTTAGGCTTGAAATTAGACAAAGGTTTCTAACCATCAGAGGGGTGAAATTTTGGAACAGCCTTCCGAGGGAAACAGTGGGGGAGAAAGACCTCTTTGGCTTTAAGATTAAGCTTGATAAGTTTATGGAGGGGATGGTTTGATGGGATAACATGATTTTAGTCAATTAATCAACAGCGTGCCATCACTGGTAAATAGTATCAATGGTCAATGAGGGTCTGGCTAGAGAATCTTGCCTGCATGCTTGGGGTTCTACTGATTGCCATATTTGGGGTCGGGAAGGAATTTTCCTCCAGGGTAGATTGGCAGAGGCCCTGGAGGTTTTTCGCCTTCCTCCGCAGCATGGGGCGGGGGTCGCTAGCTGGAGGATTCTCTGCGACTTGAAGTCCTTAAATCACAGGATTCGGGGACTTCAACAGCTGAGTCAAGGGAAAGGGGGTGGGTCAGCTTTTGTGGCCTGCATCATGCGGGAGGTCAGACTAGATGATCATACTGGTCCCTTCTGACCTTAAAGTCTATGAGTCTACCTGGGAGCTCTCCTGATCTTCCAGCTGTTCAACCAATCCATTCATCCCACAAGCATTCCAGGAGGGAGGGGTGGGGGAAAGTGTAACAGACCTTTTGAGCATACAGATTATACATAGCATACAGATCACTGCTGCTCCTACAACATCACCCAACTGCATTACATGAATACTCTCCCAGCCACTCATGAGCCATAGTAGGGAGGCTCCAGTCAATTCCCCCCAGCTCCCCAGCCTTGCACCCCAGGATTGTACCATTGTGCACTTGTCAGCAGCCTAGCCAGTGTAAGCTCATTACCTAGTTCACCACACCCTCAGTGTGGAATGGACACACATCAGCCTTTGTAGTCTGAGCTGCAATTCCCCAAGCACGTCAAACAAAACACACTGTTTGAGGTAACATATCAAACAGGTTTATTAACTACAGAACAGTTGATTTAAGTGATTATAAGTAGCAGATGCAGAGGTCTTAATTCTAACTTAAAGAGGCTAAGCAAGATTTGAATCAAGCAGTGTCTCACCCTAAGAGCTGGTACAAGCAGCTTCCAGTTCTCCAATACACAGACTGAACCCCTTTCCAGCTTGGGACCAAACTCCCTCCTTCAAAGTCTTCGGCTACACTACGGACCTTACAGCGGCACAGCTGTACCGCTACAGATGTGCCGCTGTAAGGTCTCCCATGTAGCCACGCTTTGCCGATAGGAGAGAGTTCTCCTGCTGGCATGATTAAACCACCCCCAATGAGCGGCGTTAGCTATTTCTGCAGGAGAGCCTCTACTGCCAACATAGCGCTGTCCATATCAGCACTTCTGTCTGTGACAGTTGTCTGTCAGGGCTTTCTTTTTTCGCACCCCTGACCGACAGAAATTTTACCAACAGAAGTGGTGTTGACAAAGCCTTTGTCTTTCAGACAATCTTCCAGGTGTTGAGCTGAGCGGGGAGAGAGGCCAAGTAATGATGTCACTCTTCCTCTTTTATACTTTTTTCCGGCTGCTCGAAAGATTCTTGCTGTGACGTGGGTTAGCGTATCCCCATGGCATACGTGCCTTCTCCGAAAAGTCTCTGGGATAGTGGATTGAGTGTTGATGAGCCCTTAACTCCTGTCTGGCCACTGATGGCTGCTCCTTTGTCCCTACTGAAAGGCTGGCTTTGGGCATCTCCCAACCCCATGACATATTTCAGTAACACAAAAGGCAATACCTCATAACTTCACACACAATGATAGCAGAGACAATCCAACAGGATATTACGGTTCAACAGATCATAAAGTAATCGTTCTAGATTACTACATTTTTAATTGACTGAAACAAAGACATTATTTTAAATTAATCAGTCACAGAGGTTTAGTATGTTCATAACAATGTTCATTGCTTTTAGAAAAAGGGAACACTAATTTATTTTGTGTTATCTCCATAACCAGACATGTTTATGAAATTTCACCAACTTTATGTTTCCAAAGATTTTAGGCATAACAAAGGATTTTAAATCTTACTAAGGTACTGATTGTGCTGGAGGGTTCTCTTAAAACTAGTTCATCAAATAGTTCAGAGGTAAAGAAAGGGAAACTTGTTTGTCCAGCTATCTGGAAGGAAAGCGTTGTCCCTTTAAGGGCTAGCCTCTCTTCAACAGGGGGGTGAAGGGAGAAAGGGATGGACAGAAAGGACAGGGAGACTTTGGAAGCAAGTTTTTTGTACTATAGTAACTAAAATTAAAATATGTATTTTAGATAAGAGTGGTCTTTTGAAGGATTTATTTTAAAAACTATATGTCTGAAGAGCCAAGCATGTGAGGCTAAAGGTGAATACTCAGATCGTGGATCTAAAACTCTATGCAAGGATTTTTTAGAGATGTGATTTCATAATCTTCAGCAATCTTCTAATGAAATAGTTTAAAATTTGCTTTAAAAATAAGGTCCCGTAGACTAACATATTCTGAGTAAATATTACAGTAATGCACAACTGTTTTTGTCAGTAAATTCAGAAACTGAGACCTGGTCCACACTAACCCCCCCACTTCGGACTAAGGTACGCTAATAACGTAGCTGAATTCGAAGTACCTTAGTCCGAACTTACCGCGGGTCCAGACGCGGCAGGCAGGCTCCCCTGTCGATGCCACGTACTCCTCTCGCCGAGCTGGAGTACCGGCGTCGACGGCAAACACTTCCGGGATCGATCCCAGAAGATCGATCGCTTACATCCGGACCAGGAAGTAAGTATAGACGTACCCTGACAGTATATACCTAGGGGTTGGCAAATGCCTGTTAAATGGCTTCATTACCACTCGAATGGCTCTTTAACAGTTTCAATGTTGTGCTAATAGGATTGGCAGGCTGGAGGCTTTTTCACTTTTAAGTTACTAGATCCCTTCCGGAGTAAGAGACACCACGCTGCAGCAGCCAGCTGTGGGAGCCTGCAGGAAGGGTCAGAACAGGGATAGGAAGGTGGGGGGGTGGACACTAAGACCCAGGAGGTGCCCCGAATTTTCCGGTGCCCTACACAGCTGTGTATGCTGAGTATGCCTAAGGACGGCCCTGGGTGAATGTCACCCCCGTCCCTCCATCTCAGGGACACAGTCTGAGCTGGGAGTTCATCTGAAAGAAAGGACGGATTCTCTCCCCAGCGAAGGAGGCCTCAGTGAAAGTGAAGATCGGGGCCTCATTATCAGCACTGAAAAATGCCACCTGCCCCTGTTCATAGTCCAGACAGACCCGAACCTGCCGGTGCCAGCTGCTCTGGGGCAGGGTGCTCTGAGGGGCAGGTTGAACGTTAGACACCCATCCCCACCAATTCATGGCCCAGATCCCCTCCTCAGGGGAAATGCCGATCCAGCCTTTCCTCCACACAGACTCCCTGGCCACCCCGATGGCCCAGAATTCCTCATCCCCCACCTCCACCTCCCAGTACCAACTCCCCGTGGTGAACCCTGGAGAGCCCAGCACACAGTGCCAACGATCAAATCGCTCAGGATTGTTGGGCAGGTCCTGCCGTGTGTCTCCCCATCTCACACCCCGCCGATCCTCAGACAGGATGAGTTCAGGATGAGCTGTGTCTGGATCCAGAGTCGCATGCACTGTGGGGAATTCAAGGGAATGGGTTAAAAAACCTCGGGACAGGAAGGGGGACAGCAGCTGAAGGGGGGGGTAGGGAGTGGGGGGAAGGGGAAGGACTGCAGTAGAGGACAGTAGGAGCTGAAATAGGGGGCAGAGAATGGGGAGGGGATAGGTAATTTTAAGTTGAAAAGATCGTAAATGTGTTATAAGACTGAAAACTATTATAACTGTACTTGTCATGAACCCCCCTTTCAGTGACAGGTGGGTCCCCCTTGCCGTCCCTTCATTCCCCATATTCGTCTTCTCACCAAGGGGTGAAGGCAGAAACCCCCCCTCCCTTCAACCCCCGTTGTGATAACTGTCCCTACAGGCTGACCCTGACTGTGAGCGCCGCTGGCAGACCTGAGTGAGAGCTCATCAAAAGTCACAGTAACCCATGGTAATAAATGTTGAAAGTAGGGTGACCAGAGAGCAAATGTGAAAAACGGGACCAGGGGTGGGGGGTAATAGGAGCCTATATAAGAAAATGTCCCAAAAATCAGGACTGTCCCTATAAAATCGGGACATCTGGTCACCCTAGTTGAGAGGAAAGGGGTTGAAAGGGGAGTGAAACAGACTGAAATAGCTCAGACAGAGACCTCCTGCTATAACTCAAGGATTGAGTTAAGCTCATGCCTGGTGAACAAGCGACGTGTGGGACTGGTACTAAGGAGACCAAAATTGGTGTGTCAGAAACTGGGTGTAATTGGTGGACAATATAATGAGTGAACAGAGCTATTCCACCTCTCCCTTCCCTGTGGGGTTCTTGAAAGAAAAGCCTGTGGCAGGAGAGTCTGAGACTCACTGCTGATGGGGGGAGGGGTGACTGAATGGAGTGAGCTGCATCATCATGGCTGCCACCCCCACTGTCCCCTGGAACCCCGGGATCCCCCATGACACCGTTGGATCTTTGTCATCCTGAGCCTGAAAGGCACCTGACCAGACCAGGCCAGAATGTGGGACCCAGATGACATCACTACCTCCATTGGGTCTGGCTAAAACCCACCACCACCTGGGATGTGAGACTTTGTCCCTCACTTCCTGTGTCCTCTTCCTCCCTCACGTCTTCTCTTTCCTATAGCCAGGGCTGCCTGGGGGGGCAAGTGGGGCAATTTGCCCCAGGCCCCGCAGGGGCCCCCACGAGAACGTCATAAGCTCCCCCCCGCCTCTGCCTTCCCCCATCCCCCAGCGCCACGGCGCGCCGCATCCAGGAGCAGCCCTGGACAGCGCTGCAGCGGCATGGCTCGGGCGGGGCCTGAGCTCCTCCCGCTCAGAGCCGCGAGGTAAGGGGCGGGATTGCGAGTTGCGGCCGAGCGGCGGGAGCTCAGGCCCTGCTGGAGCCACGCCGCTGCAGCACTGTCCAGGGCTGGGCTGTGTTTCTCCAGCAAGGGTCACACTCCACTTCTGAGCATCTCTCATTGCCTAGTTTGTGTGAATCACATTCATAGGCCTCACGTCTCCCCACACATGGTATCAGGGGCCTAGGTGCCTGACTGAGGCTTTGTAGATGCCACGGGGGGGGAGGGGAGGGGCTAGCTGAAAGTTAGGCATAGTGCCCAAGTTCCTTTGTGGATCTGGGCCTGAGTGCAGAAGGCTCTGGGTGTGTTATATTTCACCCAAACCCACAGGGCTGCACTAATGATAATTCTTTAAACTTATCCCAGACCTTTTTCCCACCATCCTGTTTGTTTCCTACAGCAGTCTGAGGTGCACTCAGAGTTTGCTTCTGAGCTTCAAAGTGAACTTAGTGCCAGAGATAAAAGGAGGATTCAAACTCCTTTGAAATCCCTGGGTATAATAATAAATAATCTCAGAACAACAGTTTCTTCCACCAACAAAGCAGATCTCTGGAAGGGCAATGTCTAGAGAAAGGTTTCTCTCCCTAGCTGATTTAGCCAATATTCTGCAAATCAGTCAGATACACCTCTACCTCGATATAATGCTGTCCTCGGGAGCGAAAAAAATCCTACCGCGTTATAGGTGAAACCGCGTTATATCGAACTTGCTTTGATCTGCCGGAGTGTGCAGCCCCCTTTCCCCCCGGAGCACAAGGGGGAATGATGTTAGCTAAGGTGATGGAAGCACTCTTCCACTGGCCTGGAAGACTTTCATACCCCGACCAATGTAGCTACACTGATAGAATTTTCATGTGTAGACCAAGCCTTAGCTAGACTCTTATTTTAAGCTCTTAAGTGGTGCTATATATATAGCTATACTTTTTCCAGTTCATTGTAGAAAAAGTGGAACTATGCTTTTCATTCATCTCTTCAATCTCTCACACATTTAAAAAACATAACAATGAATACATTTCAAATATTGCTATATTTGAAAACAAAACAGCTTGTGGAGGTGTCAGCAAGAAGAGGTGTCAGCAAACATTTCTAACAAGACCTTTTAACTTATTTATTTCTAGTTTTTTAATCAGATTCTTAAATGTGTAGAAATAAAATGTTAAGGTTCCACATTAAAAACAATTTTCAAAAGATCATACAACTCCCATCCCTTAGTGGGAGGTGTTTCTCTGTACTCCAGGTAGAAGGAAGAGGGAAAATGGAACTTACCAGATTTAGCAAGAATTTCCTCTAAAAGACAAATAAAGAAAAATAAATAATGTATGAAAATGATGATAGTTGTTAAGATGTTTCATAATAGAGGTATTTTTTCTCCCCTGTCCTTTTTTGTATTTTTGCAAAGTCAAATGGTCAAATATGGATCAGTAATAGAAACCTGTGTTCCCAGGAGCCACATCATATGTCAGGGCAATCCAAGGAACCACGCTGATTTTAGAGCAGTTAGGAAAGACCAGCTTCAAACACAGGCCTGATCTAAACCTTAACTCTGGCAGGGCTGTCACCTTTATATGTTTAATACTTCATATACCTTAGAGAATATTTATGAAAATACTTATGTACCTTAATATTTAATACTCATTGGCCCAGAAAGCAAGTGTAGGCTCTGTAGGGTAGGGATTAGGATGGTCACTGGGGAGGGGTGAGCTCCTGGGTTTCAGTCTCTGTGCCTAAGACTATTTAATGATTTATACCACCTAGAACAGCTTCGACAGAGAGATTGAGAGAGACCCACTTAGAATAGCCAGCAGCCCTGCAGTTAGGGCACTCGCCTAGGAAAGGGGAGAGCAGGGATTCAAAGCTGGGCCGCCGCAGTTCGTCTGAGTGACTTAATAACTGGGCTATCGGTGATCAGAGGGACATCATCTCTGCAGTGCTGTACATGTAGACAAGCCATGACGCATCATTCGAAAAACTAAGGAGGTGCTCCTTAGTTTTTAGAATGACGCGTCATGGCTTGTCTACATGTACAGCACTGCAGAGATGAAGAAGCTCTCTCGTCAACAAAGCGCTGTCTACACCAGGGTTAGGTCGGTATAATTTTTCACATCCCTGAGTGACGTAGTTATACCGAGATGTTTGTGGTGTAGATCTGGCCTAAGGCACCTTGTGAAACCTAACAACATAGGACTGGAAGGAACCACCTGAATCATTGAGCCAGTCCCCTGCTATCACTGACCACCTCTTTAAATCTAGCCCTTCATTTCCAAACTGACTTAGCTTTTAATTTAAACAATGTTTTCAAAAGCCCCAAATCACAATGAAATAGTTTTGAAGTTTTTATAACTACCAGACAAACAAAAAAATCAATTATTTCAACAGCTCTTTCTCTGACTCTGTCATTCACCAACCAGTCTGCCTGCACAGACCAGGGAGCAGAGGCGTTAAGTTGGAGAGGTTGTAGCTGATAGACTTTTTGACCTTTGTTACATCTGAATACCTCAGCTCTTTGACTAAGCAATGGCACTGTTATAAAATAACTGTGCTCTCTGATGCTCAACCATTGCTATTCTCCTGAATTTCAAAAGGTGTGAAGTAAACTTTCTTGTCTGAAATTACAGCACGTTGCTTTGAATATACAGCAGGGAAACAGATTTCCTCCATTCGATGGAAAATTTTATCTCTTCCACTGTCTGACTGAAAACGACAACATGTACTCAGTAAATCCATTGTACCCTGCTTTGCTGCTATTTGAAATGACAGCTGTGTCAGAGATGATGGTGCACACCTTGGGCTGGACTGTACACTGCGCTAACACCTCTGAAATCCAGGAAATACAAAGTTAAGTTACATGCCACCTGTTCAAAGCATCCTTAGTTCTGCCCCTTTTAAGCTGTGTCCCACCATGTCCACAACATACCATTCCCATCAGGCAGAGCAGTTTTCAATCAGTTTTAGCTCAGTGAGAAAAGTTATCTTTTAAACTGCGAGTCTCAATCCTAACTACAGCAGAGTTGCTGCTCCATTATCAGACTTCACTGTTAGCTACATCCATGCAGCCTACCTTGATATACACCTGGACCTTTTCCCTAGTGAAGCCTGCACTTACTCCAGTCCCCTGCTCTCACAGACAGCTCCTGTGGCACTTTGTACCTCAAAGCAGCCCCCTGAAATCCCTATATTCACCCCATCATATAATTATGAGATGTTTCCTACAAAGTATCCATTGTAAAGTATCATTTTAAAATTCTTGATCTGTTTAACATTAATATCCTGTTGGATTGTATGTGCTATGATTGTATGTGAAGTTATGAAGTTTTGCTAGGTGTGTGTTACTGAAATATGTTGTGAGGTTGGAAACATCCACAACCAGCCTTTCAGGTGCAACAATGGAGTAGCCAGATGTGCTGATGGGCCATTAAAGGGAATTCACTTTCCCAGCAGCCATCCCAGAAGATTTCTCAGAGAGGTCACGTAGACAATGGAGATTACTTGACCAATGGAGGCAGACCCCCACCTCGCAAGCATAGATCTTTGCAGCAAACTGGAAGAAACTATAAAAGAAGGGATGTGACATCGTGATTGGCTTCACTCCTGCCACAACTCAACACCTGGAAGAAACATCTAGCGGACAAAGACTTTGAACTGTGGAGGGTGGTCCGGTGCTGGAGGAGAGACCCAGCCACTGTATTGAAGATCTGTGACCTGTTTGTACCATCTGTCAGGGTGAGACACTGCTTGATTCAAATCCTGTTTAGTTTATAGAACTCAGATTGCAAATTTACTTTTCTTTCTTAGGTAACCAACTTTGATCTCTATGTCTGCTACTTATAATAACTTAAAATCTATCTTTCTGTAGTTATTAAATCTGTTTTATATTTTACATAAAATAGTTGAAGTGCTTGGAAAATCTCAGCTCAGGATACAAAGGTTAGTGTGTGTCCTCTCCACATTGAGGGAGGGGCAGACTGGGTAATGAACTTACATTGCTCAGGCTTCTGACCAGCGCAAGACACTTCAGCTCTGGGGTCCTAGGCTGGGGAGCTGTGAGGATTGGCTGGAGCCTCTCTGCTGACGATTCATGAGTGGCTGGGAGAAGCATTCATGTAACTCAGCTAGGTGTGTCCCTTCCTGTGGATATCCGTGTAAATGCAGAACCTGCCAGAGGTCTGTAGCTTGCCAACAACCACCCAGTGGTGGGACAGAGGGCTCAGCAGTCCCCCAGTCCAGGTGACATCCTGGGATCCCCATCACAGCCCCTTCATAAAATCCTATTAAAAAACTTAGCAAGTTCCATTTTAACATTAGTTCTGTTTCATAGATTCATAGATTCTAGGACTGGAAGGGACCTCGAGAGGTCATCGAGTCCAGTCCCCTGCCCGCATGGCAGGACCAAATACTGTCTAGACCATCCCTGATAGACATTTATCTAACCTACTCTTAAATATCTCCAGAGATGGAGATTCCACAACCTCCCTCGGCAATTTATTCCAGTGTTTAACCACCCTGACCGTTAGGAACTTTTTCCTCGTGTCCAACCTAGACCTCCCTTGCTGCAGTTTAAACCCATTGCTTCTTGTTCTATCCTTAGAGTCTAAGGTGAACAAGTTTTCTCCCTCCTCCTTATGACACCCTTTTAAATACCTGAAAATACCTTTAAATACCTGTTGTTTTCTCTCACAACACTTCCTGGCAGTCTGCTCCAGAACCTCACTCCTCTGATGGGTAGAAACCTTTAGTTCCCAGCCTGAATTGAATTCAAGGCCAGATAATCCCCATTTCTTCTTGGTCGATTTGATTGTTAGCTTCAACAGTTCATCTCTCTCCATGTTGTTTACTCCCCTGATGCATTCGCAAAGAGCAATCACATCCCCTCTCAGCCTTCCCTTTGCTACCCAAAACAAGCTCAGTTTTTTTAGTCTCCTCTCTTACGGCAGGCCCTCCATGACCCTGATCATCCTGGGAGCCCATCTCTGAACCTGAAATTCATCCACCTCTGGCTGAGGTTGTGGGACACCCCACAGATGCCAGGACAGGAGAGCAGTCCCTCTTACAAAATATCCAGCTCCTGGGTGCTGATCCTTGGCATTGAGGAGAAGCTACAATTTGCTGCAGAAGTAGAAGAGGAGCCAGGGGAGGGATTTGAGTAGGGAGCGGACGACATGGTTGGAGAACAATTGAGGCAGCTGATTTTGCTGGCACAATGTTCGATCAGGCTCTTCATTTCTCTGGTGGGAGAGAAGAGCTTGAGAAGCAACAAAAGCACCTGGTGCCAGGGCTGAGACCCAACCAGAGTCCCCCTGACCACAGGGGAACCAGCCCCATGTAACCTCCTTGCCCAGCCACATGGCGATGGGGGAAATGACAGCAGGAAAACTTAGAGGTGTTCCAAGCCCCTGCAGCCAGAAGGATTCCTCCAGCAGTAGCCGGCAAAGCAGCAATAGCCTGCTGCCCAGACAGCCTCTGGCCTTTTCAGTTTGCTGGTTTCCTCTTTGCTCTGCTCCGTTCCCTGCCTCCCTCTGCCCTCCATGGTCCTAGGCAGGACCTGAATTGATAATATATTGAACAATCACATTCTAAAAAACAGTGTTTCAGCCCTTCTTCTTTCATCTTAAAGGAAGAGCAGAAGCTGTGTTTATTTCCCTTTTGCTAGTCTTTTGAATACACCACACTGGTCCCAGAAATTACCTTTGTCTTTCTTCATTTCAGATCGCAAGGTTGCTAGAAGGAGAAAAAGGCAAATTATGAGCTTTCGTTCTGCCATGGTTATGGTGATATTCCAACGGTTGAACACAATGTGTTGTGCTTGTGAAAGAGAGGGACAGATTTACAGTTAGTGGTTTAAAACACACCTGTCTCAAATGCACCGTGTGATCAAGTGGGGTCAAGTGAAGGCAGGGAGGAGTCGGCTATGTGGGATGAGGATAGAACTTGGGGGCAGAGAGGTGTGATGATCTGGCAGAATTGGGAGGGGAAAGATGAGGAAAGGAAGGAGATGTAGGACTGTTGTTTTTTGGGGGGGATGCACAGGTCAGGAAAGCCTCATCCCTTAGTGGGAGAGGTTTCAGGGGACTCCAGAAACAAGGAATAGGAAAAATTGAACTTACCAAGTTCAGCAAGAATTTCTTCTAAAAGACAAAAAAGAGGAATTAATAATGTGTAATAGCTGTTAAAAATTTTAGTACAGTGGTTCTCTCCCCACCCCTGCTACCTTCATCCATTTTGTTATGTTTGCAAAGTCAAACACAGGCAGTTTTTGTTTGTTTGTTTCCTGTTTTGGGCATGCTCTCTTGTGACGTTTTTTATCACTAGAGTTGGGCAACATTTTTCAGCTGAAATCATCATCATCGGCAGTTCCTTGGTTCGCGGATGATCTCTACCACAGATTTACTTATGGGTCCTGAGATATCTCAGGAGTCCAATCCTGGAACCACAGATCTGCCCGCAGTAGGTACAGACATTTCCTAGCGGGTCAGCTCCGCATTGTGAGAAAGTTCATTTTCCTTCCTTCAGCTTTGAGGGAAAGGCGCTTCTCCTCGAAGCGGGCCACTACCTGATGGAGGCTGACCACTGAGGTCAGTTGGTGGCTTGCTCCTCCCAGCTTGTGATGTCCACATCAGTTTTCTTGAGATACATTTTCAGTGTCTATTTGTAGCGTTTCCTCTGACCACCACGGGATCTCTGACCATGGGTGATCTGAGAGTAGATGGCTTGTTTTGGGAGGCGAGAGTATGGCATCCGCACACAATGTTCAGCCCAATGAAGCTGGTTCATGAGAATCATTGCTTAGTGCTGGTGACATTGGCTTCAGTGAGGATGCTGGCGTTAGCGTAGCAATCTTCCCATTTGATGCGAAGGATCTTCCAGAAGCATTGTCGGTGGTACCTCTCCAGACAGTTGGGTTTGCATCCCTAAAGGAGTGTAGGAGTCATATTTGTCTTATGGGTTATGTAAAAGGCCTGAGGCAGGCTGATGGAGCACTTTAGTCTTCCGAATATTGAGTCAGAGTCCTAGGCTTCGATGAGCTTGTGCAAAAAAATCCAGTGTGGACTGAAGGTCAGTCTTAGTGTGCACGAGGATGTCATCAGCATCTGGCCCTGCTGCCTTGCTGTTCTTCATTTGCATGATGGATCATGTTACTTCTTCGAGGGCAGGAGGATCAGCAAGAGATTCTCTTTCATGTCACTGAGGTATAGATTCGATGGTGGCATTAGAGACGGTTGACTCACGATTCAGGAGTGACTCAAAATGCTCCTTCCATCTGGCTTTGATGGCTTCATTGTCCTTAAAATATGTCAACCCGTCTTAGGCTTGGAGTGGTGTAGGACCATGGGATCATGGATTGTAGACTTGTTCATTTAAATTGCACAGATTACAGCTAATAGCCTTTTTGACTATTGGTACATCTGAATC
This sequence comes from Chrysemys picta bellii, assembly GCF_011386835.1. Taxonomy (NCBI): domain Eukaryota; kingdom Metazoa; phylum Chordata; order Testudines; family Emydidae; genus Chrysemys; species Chrysemys picta. The sequence continues at coordinate 18,422 of NW_027053140.1, read as the reverse complement.
AGGGCCGGCTCCAGGCACCAGCTTCTCAAGCAGGTGCTTGGGGCGGCCGTTCCGGACAGGGGCGGCAGTTCCAGGTATTCGGCGGCAATTCGGTGGAGGGTCCGTCACTCCGCCTGGGAGTGAAGGACCTCCCGCCGAATTGCCGCCGCAGATCGCGATTGCGGCTTTTTTTTTTTTTTTTTTTGGTACAAAGGCCCATGGTTCAGAAATCCCTTTCCTAGGCCAGTGTTCTCGACTCGGCTGACACATTGTCCCTGAAAGGGTCAGTTGAGAACTCAGCGTGCGCACAGCAAGCTGGAAATCTGCACAGTGTGTGGAGCGTGTGTATGTGACTTGGAGCTTGGCAGGGCAGCAGCACTGGTTCGTGGGGTTAAGGCAGCTGGGCTGTGCAGGAGCACTCCACAAAGCAGGGTGGCAGACATGGGGTCTGCAGCTGGGAGTGTGTCTGAGAGGCCCAGAAGCACATGGGATCCTGGGGTTAGGCCCACCCACAGCAGACTGGCGTCAGTCCAGAGAGGGGGTGACACAGGGCCTTGAAGTGATTTAATTAGCTAGCAAAACACCCCTACCTTGGACCCATGAGCAGCCTTTGCCATGGGAATCACAGCGTGAGAGCGGTGAGTCGGGGATCCTTTGCAATCTTCACAAAGAGCTTTGGCAATCTCCTTACAGAACCATGTGAGCTCCTTGCCATGTTCCCCACAGACATTTCCTTCCCTCCCCCTTTTTCCTGGTTTTAACCCCAGTTGTTTGATGAACTCTGCTATGCTGTCCAGCTGAGTGTTGGAAAGGTCTTTTCCAGAATGTGCATTTGGATGTTTAAAAGCGCGCTGGCGCAGCTTACTGACTCGCTCAGACCTCAGCGAAAAGAATATCCCCATTGTTATTGCTGCTTGCTGTGCACTCCACAATATCTGTGAGAGTAAGGGGGAGACATTTATGTCGGAGTGAGAGATTGAGGCAAATCGCCTGGCTGCTGATTACGTGCAGCCAGACACCAGGATGGTTAGAAGAGCACAGCAGGGCGCGGTGCGCATCAGAGAAGCTTTGAAAATGAGTTTTGTGACTGGCCAGGCTACGGAGTGAAACTTCTGTTTGTTTCTCCTTGATGAACCGTCCGCCCCCACCCCACCCGGTTCACTCTACTTCCCTGTAAACCAACCACCCCACCCTCCCCTCCCACCCTCGAGCAGCACATGCAGAGGCAATAAAGTCATGGTTACTTCACATTCATGCATTCTTTATGAATTCATCACACAACTAGGGGGATAATTGCCAAGGTAGCCCGGGATGGGTGGGGGAGTAGGGAAGGAAAAGGACACACTACAGTTTAAAACTTTAACTCTTATTGAAGGCCAACCTTCTGATGCTCGGGCAATCATCTGGGGTGGAGTGACTGGGTGGCCGGAGGCCCCCCCCCCCGTGTTCTTGGGCGTCTGGTTGAGGAGGCTATGGAACTTGGGGAGGAGGGCTGTTGGTTACACAGGGGCTGTAGCGGCGGTCTCTGCTCCTGCTGCCTTTCCTGCAGCTCAACCATACGCTGGAGCACATCAGTTTGATGCTCCAGTAGACGGAGCATTGACTCTTGCCTTCTGTCTGCAAGCTGACGCCACCTATCATCTTCAGCCCGCCACTTGCTCTGTTCATCCCGCGATTCAGCCCGCCACCTCTCCTCTCGTTCATATTGTGCTTTTCTGTAGTCTGACATTGACTGCCTCCATGCGTTCTGCTGTGCTCTGTCAGCGTGGGAGGACATCTGGAGCTCCGAGAACATATCATCCCGAGTCTGCCGTTTTCTCCTTCTAATCTTCACTAGCCTCTGTGAAGGAGAAACATTTGCAGCTGGTGGAGGAGAAGGGAGAGGTGGTTAAAAAAGACACATTTTAGAGAACAATGGGTACACTCTTTCACGTTAAATTTTGCTGTTCACATTACACAGCACATGTACTTTCGTTACAAGGTCACATTTTTCCTCTTATATTGAGGGCCTGCCGGTTTGGTGTGAGAGATCACTCACGCAGTGCCAGGCAACAGATTTCGGCTTGCAGGCAGCCATGGTAAGCCACAGTCTTTTGGCTTTTTTAACCTTCTTAACATGTGGGAATGGTTTCAAACAGTAGCACCCTCCTTTCCCATACCAAGCACCCGTTGGGTTGGCCATTTAAAAGGGGCTGCGGTTTCCGGGTTAACATGCAGCACAAACCCAACTAACACCCCCCCCAAATCTCTGGGATGATCACTTCCCCCCTCCCCCCCACGGCGTGGCTAACAGCGGGGAACATTTCTGTTCAGCAGAGCAGGAACGGGCACCTCTGAATGTCCCCTTAATAAAATCGCCCCATTTCAACCAGGTGACCGTGAATGATATCACTCTCCTGAGGATAACAAAGAGCGATAAGGAATGGATGTTGTCTGCATGCCAGCAAACACCGAGAACATATGCTGCCATGCTTTGTTATGCAATGATTCCAGACTATGTGCTACTGGCCTGGCGTGGTAAAGTGTCCTACCATGGCAGACGGGATAAGGCAGCCCTCCCCAAAAAACCTTTTGCAAAGGCTTTGGGAGTACATGAAGGAGAGCTTTCTGGAGATGTCCCTGGAGGATTTCCGCTCCATCCTCATACACGTTAACAGACTTTTCCAGTAGCTGTACTGGCCGCGATTGCCAGGGCAAATTAATCATTAATCATTAAACACGCTTGCTTTTAAACCATGTGTAATATTTACAAAGGTACACTCACCAGAGGTCCCCTGTGTGCCCTCAGGGTCTGGGACCACGCCTTGGGTGAGTTCGGGGGTTACTGGTTCCAGGTCCAGGGTGATAAACATATCCTGGCTGTTGGGGAAACCGGTTTCTCCGCTTCCTTGCTGCTGTGAGCTATCTACATTATCTTCATCCTCATCTTCCTCATAGCCCGAACCTGCTTACCTGTGTGTTTCTCCATTGAAGGAGTCAAAGCACATGGTTGGGGTAGTGGTGGCTGCACCCCCTAGCATGGCATGCAGCTCTGCGTAGAAGCGGCATGTTTGCGGCTCTGCCCCGGACCTTCTGTTTGCCTCTCTGGCTTTGTGGTAGGCTTGTCTTAGCTCCTTAATTTTCACGCGGCACTGCTCTGCATCCCTGTTATGGCCTCTGTCCTTCATGGCCTTGGAGACCTTTTCTAATATTTTGCCATTTCGTTTACTGCTACGGAGTTCAGCTAGCACTGATTCATCTCCCCATATGGCGAGCAGATCCCGTACCTCCCGTTCGGTCCATGATGGAGCTCTTTTGCGATCCTAGGACTCCATCCATGGTTACCTGTGCTGATGAGCTCTGCGTGGTCACCTGTGCTCTCCACACTGGGCAAACAGGAAATGAAATTCAAACATTCGCGGGGCTTTTCCTATCTACCTGGTCAGTGCATCTGAGTTGAGAGTGCTGTCCAGAGCAGTCACAATGAAGCACTGTGGGATAGCTCCTGGAGGCCAATAACGTCGAATTCCGTTCACACTACCCCAATTCCGACCTGCTAAGGCCGATTTTATTGCTAATCCCCTCGTTGGAGGTGGAGTAAAGAAATCGGTTTAAAGGGCCCTTTAAGTCGAAAAAAGGGACTTAGCCGTGTGAACGTGTCCAGGCTTAATTCAATTTAACGCTACTAAATTCGACCTAAACTCGTAGTGTAGACCAGGCCTCACTCCTGTTGTGTCTGTTGTGTAGATTGTGAGCTCTCTGGGCCAGGGAGTCTCTTGTTACACATCTGTGACTGGGGTTCCTAGGCACTAACACACCATCACTGATACTGATAACCATTAACAGCGAACAGGGGAATAAACAAATGTGCTGACTATACTGTGGCCTTCATCGCTCCTTCATCACTAACCCACCTCAGAGTAATACAGCACCACCCACCCCTCCTGAACTTCCCAGAGAGGGGCCACCAGTACAGATGTGGACAAGGGAGCGGGGTTGGGCAGAGGGAAGGTATTAGAGGGAATTACTGGAGACAGGCCCATCCAGCTCAGCATATCGGGGGGACCAGTAAAGGGCAGGGAGCCATTAGCTCAGCTGTAAATAGGGCCAGAGATCTCCTGCTGTTACCACTGGGCCTGCTGCCTCTGCCTAATCCTTTCTAGCAAAGTTACACAGACAACACACATGGTGACAGCCCAGCCTGGCACACCCACTCTGGCTGCCACCCCTTCCCCCACACACTGCTCGGCCTCGCTCCTATTGAATGTGGCAGTTGCGTTATAGACACACATGTTACAGCTTAGCAATATCGCCTGTGTGCCCAGCACCACGTGTCCCTGCTGGGCTCCCCACTCAGCCCCTCTCCCTTCCCTTCCACTCTTCTCTGCTGCCCTTGGCTTGCCCAGCATCGCCTCGGGTTAGAAGCAAAACGAGGTCTGCATGAAGCATGGTCTGAGTATGCCTCTGCCCCACCCAGAGACCAGGGTGAAGCCCTGCCAGTCAGGTTTACTGGACCCTGCTTTAGCGCAGGGGGCTGGACTTGGTGACTTCTCCAGGGCCTATCCAGCCTGACATTTCTATCCATGAGCTCTGCTCTGTTTGAGACGCTCTGGGACTTGGAGCCTGACCAATTGCAATCAATGGTGAGATTCCCATTGTCTGCTGGGTTTGTCCCTAGGGAACATCTCATCACCCTGTGTATTGCAGTGTGTGTTGTTAGGGTCCTAGAGACCCCTGGGTTATTGTTATGGGGGCCACTGAGCTGAGCTCACAGAGTTCTGTCTCCTCTGTGACATCTCCTCTGGGTTTTGCTATCCTGCCCCTGAAAATGAAATTGTCAGAAAGTAACAACATAGATCAATGTATTTGACAAACGTATTTAGCAACTATTTATGATCAGTTCTTGGGCAGCTGACAAACCAGAATGGAGGTTGAGCTCACTGGACACATCACATGCTGCACATTATTCCCCCAGCTCTGCTTTTCAGCCCTTCTGTCCCTCCCCCACAATCCCCCCTGCCCCCCCCCCACACACATACACTCTCTGGGTCTTGGTCTCCTGACTTGTATTTACCCCTTAGCTCTGCCTGAGGAATTACTAGGGTTACTCCCATGTTATTTCTGTAGCCCCCTCAGTGCCCTGGGCATGTTCTATGGTTCCTGCCCTGGGAGCTTCCAGGCTGGGCTGGGTTTAGGGGCTCACTAATGGGTGTAAGCAGGGAGGAGGAGGAGACGTCTGCAGGCCCAGGGCAGTAGGTCAGGGTGGGTGTTCCAGGCATGGAGGAAGATGCAAAGATAGAAGGACATTGGGCAGGGGCAGGCAAGAGGCTGGCATGGACTAACACATAGGGTGAGGGGCAAAAAGCTTCCTGGGTTCTTTCCTCTATCCCCTTCCCCTGGCCCAGCTACCAGATTCCCTTCCCCAGCTCTCCCCATTCCCCATCCCCTCTCTATTGTGCTGGGACCAACTCCCCTCACACGGCTGAGTCTGCAGCACAGAGCAGACCATCTATTCGACACTGGTGACGCCGCACCTGGAGTATTGTGTCCAGTTTTGGTCCCTCCACTACAGAAGAGATGTGGACAAATTGGAGACAGTCCAGCGGAGGGCAATGAAAATGATTAGGGTGCTAGTGCACATGACTTATGAGGAGAGGCTGAGGGAACTGGGCTTGTTTAGTCTGCAGAAGAGAAGAGTGAGGGGGGATTTGATAGCAGCCTTCAACTATCTGAAGGGGGGTTCCATAGAGAATGGAGCTAGGCTGTTCTCAATGGTGGCAGATGACAGAACAAGAAGCAATGGTCTCAAGTTGCAGTGGGGGAGGTCTGGGTTGGATATTAGGAAACACTATTTCACTAGGAGGGTGGTGAAGCACTGGACTGGGTTATCTAGGGAGATGGTGGAATCTCCATCTGTCAGGGTTCCCTCCCCATGCTGAACTCTAGGGGACAGACATGGGGACCCGCATGAAGACCCCCTAAGCTTATTTCTACCAGCTTAGGTTAAAAACTCCCCAAGGCACAAATCCTTCCTTGTACCTTGGATTAGGTAACGCTGCCACCACCAAGTGATTTAAACAAAGATTTAGGGAGGGCCACTTGGAGACCTACCTTCCCCAAATATCTCCCCAAGCCCCTACACCCCTTTTCCTGGGCAGGCTTGAGAATATATCCTCACCAATTGGTACAGGTGAACACAGACCCAAACCCTAGGATCTTAAAACAATGAAAAATCAATCAGGTTCTTAAAAGAAGGATTTTAATTAAAGAAAAGGTAAAAGAATTACCTCTGTAAAATCAGGATGGTAAGTACTTTACAGAATAACAAAAGACTCAAGAACACAGAGGATCTCCCCTCTAAGCAAAACCTTAAAGTTACAAAACCAGGCATAGTATCAGAGGGGTAGCCGTGTTAGTCTGAATCTGTAAAAAGCAACAGAGGGTCCTGTGGCACCTTTGAGACTAACAGAAGTATTGGGAGCATAAGCTTTCGTGGGTAAGAACCTCACTTCTTCAGATGCAAAACCAGGCATAAACCTCCTCTTACACAAAGGAAAACACAAGCCAAAATAAAAGTAAACTAACACATTTCCTTGCTAAATACTTACTAACTCTATAGGAGTTGGATTGCTTGCTTCCTTGATCTGACTCCAGCAAGCACACAGAACAGACAGACAAAGCCTTCCCCCCCACCCAGATTTGAAAGTATCTTGTCCCTTTATTGATCCTTTTGGTCAGGTGCCAGCTTGAGCTTCTTAACCCTTTACAGGTAAGAGGATTTTGTGCCTCTGGCCAGGAGGGACCCCATAGCACTGTATACAGAAAGGTGGTTCCCTTTATATGCATGACACCATCCTTTTAAGGCCCAGCTTGACAAAGCCTTGGCTGGGATGATTTATTTGGTGTTGGTCCTATTTTGAGCAGGGGGTTGGACTAGATGACTTCCTGAGGTCTCTTCCAACCCTGATATTCTATGATTCCATGATGGGTACAGCAACGCTTTGGTGGTCTCAGTCCTGCTCCCTGTGGCTGTTTCACTCCTCCTCATGAGCAAAGAGTCCCTAGGGCAGTAAATGGCAGGACGTTCCCTAACACTCACTGGCCACGTCGCACTCACTGGGCCCCCGGGACTGGCTTCCTTTGGGAGTGGCCCTGAGGGAATCTGGGAATCCCCCTGACTTGGAGCTGATGCCACTGGGATGCTCTTGGAGATTGTGTGGGAGGTGCTAAAATGAGGGGCCCTAGGCCCCAGGACATTCTGAAATCCTGCTGCAATTCTCTGAATTTTATACGATTTAAAAAAAAATTGAGGACAAAAATTGCAAGTGCCCATGTGGGACTCTGTGAGTGTGTGTGTGGGGGGGCAGCCTGCGTTGAGCTGGCCTAGTCGTTCTTGTTCTGAAAGGGCCTCACCACTGTACCGAGTCCCTTACAATGGACAGTGTCAGTGTTATGGAGGCCCCGAGAGATTGTGGCTTGGTCTACAGATAAATGTTGTGTTGGCAAAGCTAGCTTGCTTAGGAGTTTGAACCCGCCTCACCCCCAGCCCACATAGGTATGCCAGAAAAAGCCGCCCTGTGGCCCTTTTGTTGGTACAATTTGTTCCCGTCAGGGAGCTGGTGTCATCTCTCCTGGGGAAAGCATTCTCTGCTACTATCCGCTGCATCTCCACTTGGCAGGAGGGGCTGCTGCTCATCTTGCTGCATAGACGAGGCTGAACCATCTCCTCAGCCCACAGCCTCCCAGCCTACCCATTGCAGCAGCTGCCCCCCACAGGCGCTCCCTTGCATACAGGTACATGGGGCTCCCTGCGCAGCTCCAATCCACAGCCAGGCCGTGTCAGCAACTAGCACACGATGTTCTCACGGTGATGTGATTCTGGACAGTCTGGAACCTGTCCCTTGATAATACAGGAAGCTCCATCCCTCCACCATGCTGCTCTTCCCACATCCTGGGGCTGAACAGTTGATCAGGGCTGCCACAGGAAGAGCTCCCCTTCCCCTCCCCCAGCATCCCGAAGCCGTTCTCACGGGAGGGGAGCTGCCGCCTCTGACATTACAAGAGGGTGACACAAGAGGCGATACAAGAGGCTGCTGATCTGGGCCAGGGTTACTGACCAGTGTGTGCTCTAGGGGGCCCAGAGACATTGGGGTCCCATACAGCCCCGCGGTACCAGTACAACCCTTGCCCTCCTCACATGACATACACACACCACACACACACACTGCATTTGGGGCCAGCAAATGAGTGAGGGCCAACACCTGAATGAGAAGCAGGAGGCAATGGGATTTCGGGGAGGGGAGAGATATAATACCTTTGTGTCACATGTGGATTCTTCAGCCACCCCCTCTCCTGCCTGCAGCCACTGCCCCCTCTCCTCCCCACCCAGAGAAGGGCCTGGCTGCTTCCCCCCAGCCTGGCTGGCCAAACTCGGCAGTACAGCCAGTGTAGACATGCCCCAGAGCCAGGCAGGCCTGGAGTTATTGCCTGGGCAGATTCCTGGCACATGGCTCTGCTGGCTTCTGCCTTCAGCCACCCCCACGCCCCCACAGATTCCCTGCAGCAGTGGATCCTTCCCAGAGATCTCCTGCTCTAACTACTGGGCCTGCTGCCTCTGCCTAATCCCTTTCTAGCAAGGTCTCACCGAAAATGCACATGGTGACAGCCCAGCCTGGCACACCAACTCTGGCTGCCCCCTCCCCCCCCACCACACACACACATACCCCTCTTCCCCTGTGCTATACTCTGCCTTGCTCCTATTGAATGTGGCAGCTGCATTATAGACAAACACGTTACATCTCAGCAATAGTACCTGTGTGCCCAGCACCCCATGTCCCTGCTGGGCTCCCTGCTGAGTCCCTCTCCCTTCCCTCCTGCTGTTCTCTGCTGCCCTCGGCTTACCCAGCATTGCCTCCTGTGAGCAGCAAAATGAGGTCTGCACAAAGCCTTGTCTGAGGATGCCCCTCCCCCACTGCACCCAGAGACAAGGGTGAACCCCTGTCAGTTTATTGGACCTTGCCTCAGTGCAGGGGGCTGGACTTGGCAGGGCCACCCGGGGTGGGGGAGAAGTGGGGCAATTTGCCCCAGGCCCTGCAAGGGCCCCGCGAGCCCTGGCCCGGTGGTGGTCCAGGTCTTTGGTGGCATTTCGGCGGTGGGGGGTCCTTCAGTGCTGCCGAAGACGTGGAGCGACTGAAGGGCCCCCCGCCGCCGAAATGCCACTGAAGACCCGGACCGCCGCCGGGTGAGTACAAGTGCTGCAGCTCCCCCGCTTTGCCCAAGGCTCCCTGAATCCTCTGGGCGGCCCTGGGACTTGTTGACATCGCCAGGGCCCTTCCAATCCCACATTTGGAACTAGTGGTCACCAAATGAAATTAATAGGCAGCAGCTTTAAAACTAATATAAGGAAGTATTTCTTCACACAATGCACAATCAACCTGTGGAACTCCTTGCCAGAGGATATTGTAAAGGCCAAGACTATAACAGGGTTCAGAAAAGAACTAGATAAGTTAATGGAGGATAGATCCATCAATGGCTATTAGCCAGGGTGGGCAGGGATACAAAACCATGCTCTTGAAGTGTCCCTAGCCTCTGTTTGCCAGAGGCTGGGAATGGGCAACAGGGGATGGATCACTTGATGATTACCTGTTCTGTTCATTCGCTCTGGGACACCTGGCATTGGCCACTGTTGGAAGACAGGATACTGGGCTAGATGGACCACCGGTCTGACCCAAAGTGGCCAGTTTTATGTTCTTATGACATTTCTTATCAGTGGGCTCTGACGTATCTGAGACTCTCTGGGCCTTGGAACTGACCCTAGCGCACAGCTCATCACCTGTGTATTGCTATGTGCATTGTTAGGGTCCTAGCAACCCCTGGGCTATTGTTACAGGGGGGCACTGAGCTGAGCTCACAAAGTTCTGTCTCCTCTGTGAAATCTCCTCTGGGTTTCTGCCACCCTGTCCCTGAAAATGAAAATGTCAGAAAGTAACAACAGCCCTTGCGCTGACCCGAGTGATTCTGCAGGGACACGGTGGTCCAGAGTCTGACGTTCACAGCCCAGCCCAATCCAGGCTCAGATAAGACTCAGGTGCAGCTTTCACTTTGAATGTGGCAAACCCCAAGTTCCTGAAGAGGAAGGAGCAAAGAGAAACTAACAATGTGATTTTATCAGCTGTTCTTTTATGTGGCCATATTATTGTTTCCAAGGAAAGAGGTGAGAATGGGAGAGAAAAATCCTATTTAAAAATTAAGGGGAAAAGCTATCAAGACACCCTAGTTACTGTCCAACTGTTCCCGATCATTACTCAGGGCATTCTCCCCTCCCCCATCATTTACAATCCAGCTGAGATGATGACCTTGGATAATAGCAGCAGAAAGGGGCAAGTGACGAGCATCAGGGACAAAGGGTAACAATAAGCATCAGTTGATTGAGCTGCAGAGGGGAGCGATGTCCAGTGGGAGCCTCTGGGGGTCAGAGTCTCCTTTTTTATTGCACATCATTGAACTCTTATCTGACAGAGAGGCCCTGAGTTGGGGTAATAGCAAGGCTGAGCCCATGTGCTCCAGAAAACACTGATAGGAAATGATAATTAAACACTCCACTGCCTGTGCTGACAGAGCTCAGGGGCTCTGAGATGCTTCAGGTGCAGCTCTGAAAGAAGTTCCAGTGTCAGGCTGCACAATTCCTTGCCCTGCTACAGATGCCCTGGGTGGCCTTAGGCAAGTCACTTGGGCCCAAAGTTTCAAAGGTGTTTTGATGTCTAAAGATGCAGATAGGTATCTAGTGGGATTTTCAAAGGTGTCTGGGCACTGAGCTTCCAATGGGAGTTAGGCACCTCGATGCTGTTGAAAATCCCACTAGACACCCAACTGCATCTTTAGGTGCCCACAGACCTTCCAAACTCTGCCCTTAGTCTCTGTCCCAGGTTTGTAAAGCTATTTAGGCACTTAAAGATTCAGACAGAAGCCGAGTGGTATTTTCAAGAGTGCCTGTGTGAGTGAGGTGCCTGGCTCCCATGAACTCCCTTCAGCTGTGATCCTGCCCCTTCTCTATTCGCCCCAGGTATAATCAGTCGAAGGCGCTTCCTGGTAGGAATGGCCATGCAAACCAGGGATTTCTGCTGAATGTTATAAAATATTCATGGGAAGCAATGTTTGAAAATTAAGGCCCTAATCTAACAAGCATATGCATAACTCTCACAATGCAAGGAAACCCACCAAAGCCTGAATCACAAATATTTGCACCAAAATCCTGTTTATAAGAATTAAATTCATCCATTCAGGACTCAGAAACAATCCCATGTGACCTGTGTGTCCAATCAGAACTAACCCATGCAGATCAATGTATTTGACAAACGTATTTAGCAAATATTTTTGAATAACAAATAAATCTGAAAAAATTGTGGTCAGTTTGTGGGCAGCTGAGAAACTGGAACAGAAGCTGAGCTCACTGGATACAACACATGCAGTACATTATTTCCCCCAGCTCCGCTTTCAGCCCTTCTGTCTCTCCCCCACCCCCACACTCTCTGGGTCTTGGTTTATTTACCCCTTTGCTCTGTCTGAAGAATTACTGGGGTTACTCCCATGTTATTTCTGTAGCCCCCTCAGTGCCCTGGGCATGTCGTATGGTCCCTGTCCTGGGAGCTTCCAGGCTGGGCTGGGTTTAGGGGCTCATTAATGGGTGTAAGCAAGGAGGAGGAGGAGAAGTCTGCAGGCTACTGCCCCAGGCCTGGGGCAGTAGGTCAGGGTGGGCGTTCCAGGCATGGAGGAAGGTGCAAAGATAGAAGGGGTAGGCAAGAGGCTGGGGTGGAGCTAACATGGAGAGGGGCAAAAAGCTGCATGGCTCCTTCCTGTGAGTGGGTTTCCTTCACCCAGCCAGGGCCTATTGCTCACACAGTCCTGGGGCAGGGGTCTCACTCCCCTTCCCCTGGCCCAGCTACCAGATCCCCTTCCCCAGCTCTCCCCATTCCCCCTCCATAGGGTTACCATATTTCAGCAAGCAAAAAAGAGGACGGGAGGAGCCCCGCCCCTGCCCCTCCCACTTCCCACCCCCCCAGAACCCTCAACCCTCCCCCCGTTCCTTGTCCCCTGACTGCCCCCTCCTGGGACCTCTGCCCCTAACTGCACCCCAGGACTCCACCCCCTATCTAAGCCTCCCTGCCTCTTGTCCCCTGACTGCCCCAACCCTTATCCACACCCCCACCCCCAGACAGACCCCTGGGACTCCCACGCCCCATCCAACCACTCCCCACCCCCTGACAGCCCCCCCCCGAACTCCCAACCCATCTAAACCCCTCTGCTCCCTGTCCCCTGACTGCTCCGATCCCTCTCCCCACTCCTGCTCCCTGACAGCTCCCCCCCAGAACTCCCAACCCCCCACCCCTCCCGCTCCTTGTCCCCTGACTGCCCCCTCCTGGGACCCCTGCTCCTAACTGCCCTCCAGAACCCCACCTCCTACCTAAGCCTCCCTGTTCCTTATCCCCTAACTGCTCCTTCCTAAGACCCCCCCCAACTGCCCCCCAGGACCCTACCCCCTACCTGTACCCTGACTGCCCAAAACTTTCTCCACTCCCCCCAAAAAGCCCCCCCCGAACTCCCGACCCCCCCGTTTCTTGACTGCCCCCTCCAGAACCTCCCTGCCCCTTCTCCTGCCCCCCTGGCCCCCTTACCCTGCTGCTCAGAACAGGGTGTTGGGCTCTGTGCGAGCCGGACATGTGGCTGCGCTCCCCAGCACAACACACAACACGGTCCCTGGCCCTGCACAGTGCTGCTGGAGCCGGGCGCGGCGGGGCTGCCGGGGAGGAGCTGCCGGCTCAGAATGCAGGGAGGGAGGGAGGAGGAGGAGCTCCTCTACAGCTGCTCCGGAGTCCAGCCCGTGACTTTCCTGCAGCCCTCCCAGCCGCTCGCTCTGCTCTGCCGGGGGGGGGGGGGGAAATCCCGGACATTTTGAGTGATTTACAAATTCCCCCCGGACGCTATTTTTAGCACAAAAAGGAGGACATGTCCGGGTAAATCCAGACGAATGGTAACCCTAGCCGACCCAGGCTGGAGACGCGCCTCCTCCCCCCACACCCTCCTTACCTGCTTCAGGCTTCCCGTGAATCAAATATTCGTGGGAAGCAGGGGAGGGGGCGGAGTTGGGGCGGGGACTTTGGAGAAGGGGCGGAGTTGGGGCGGGGGGGCATGGGCGGGGCCCCGTGGAGTGTCCTCCTTTTGGAGGCTCAAAATATGGTAACCCTAGACCGGGTCGGCCCGCCCAGCACTGCCAGTCCCCGGCCCGGCCCCCGGCCGAGCACCTCCGGCCCGCCCAGCACTGCCGGCCCCCGGGCCCCCGGCCGAGCACCCGCGGCCCAGCCTCGCCGACCGCCGGCCCCCGAGCCCCCGGCCCGGCACCGCCGGCCCCCGAGCCCCCGGCCCGGCACCACCGGCCCCCGAGCCCCCGGCCCGGCCCGGCCGACCTCCGTCCCCCGAGCCGCCGGCCCCCGAGTCCCCGGCCCGGCACCGCTGGCTCCCGAGCCCCCGGCCCGGCACCGCTGACCGCCGGCCGCCGGCCCGCATGTCCCGATTTTCCCAGACATGTCCGGCTTTTGGGGATTTCCCCCCGGACGGGAATTTGGAGCCCAAAAAGCCGGACGTGTCCGGGAAAATCCGGACGTATGGTAACCCTACCCCTCCATCACACTGAGACCAGCTCCTCTCACAAGGCTGAGTCTGCAGCACAGAGCAGCCCTTGCAGCAGAGCCTGGTGCTCTCACACCTGCCTCCTGTGCCGTTTCACTCCTTGCCATGGGCACAGAGTCCCTAGGACAGTAAATGCCGAGGCGTTGGGACTGGCTTCTTTTGGGAGTCAGATCAGGCAGTTAATGGCCCTGAGGTGACCTGGGAATCTCTTCAAACCTAGCTTACAGCTGACCCTGCTGGGAGGCTCTGGGAGGCTGTGGGGGAGACACTAAAATGAGGGCACCTAGGTCTGCTCCACTAGGACAGTCTGAAATTTTGCTGCCATTTTATACAATTAAAAACAAAGTTGAAGCCATAAATTGTACGTGCCCATGCGGGATGCTGTGTGGGGCAAGCAGCCTGTGGTGAGTTGGTCTAGTCATTCTAGCTATTGTAATGAAACGGCCTCACTGCCATACTGCGCCCCTTGCAATCACTAACAAGACAGACAGGCTGAAATCAGCAATTTCTCAAAAGGACAATTTCCCTCTGCTTTGCACAGTCTCCTCCCCTCCACTCCCCTCCCCTCTGTCCGGCTGACAGCCCCAAATCCTCCTACCACCCTGCCTACCCCCATAGGAAGATACTCAGCAGCATTCTGGTTGTAGAAGAGGGATTTGAAATACCAGTATAACCAACCACAAGCATAGGAGCACAGAAAATCATGAGCCTGGCCCCCAAAAGATAAAAAATAAATCATGCCTTCTGGTCTGCTTGGGGATTTTTGAACTCCTACTCCTCCACTCCGTCCCCTATCCAGCCCCTGATGTTCCCAGCCACATCCATCCCCTGAGGAGACCCCTTGCATTTGCCCCCTGGCAGGAGAAACCAGGCAAGCCAGCTGGTAAATAGATGATATGGTGGACTGGCTATTTGGACCAGGATCAGTTATGGTTGGCATCATGTTACCAGGATTGCTGACCCCAAATGTTAGAAAGTCATGAACCTGGCCCCCAAAACACCATGAAATTTATTTAAAAAAACCGAAACAAAACACATTTTCTCCCAAGACTTCTGGCCGCACTCACTTTCAAGCTTCTGTCTGCAACCAGGAGGGCTTAAAAACTGACTTTTTTTGTTTAAATAAAAACTGAGTCTCTCACCTAGTCACCTGACTCCAGGAGCTGGGGTTCTCTGTCAAACACCAAGTATCACGAGACTCACAATAAAATCGCAGGAGCCGGTGACATTGTGTTAGCTCGCTCTGTTGTTCACTTTGTGGCGCAGAGCAGGTCTGTTTGGGCCCCTCCTAGACCTTTCCCCACATCATCGCATGGGGGGAGTGGGCAGGGTTGGCCCTTTGTGAAAAGGCTGCAGGACCTATCCACAAACCAGTGAAAGCCTCAGGGACCTGCACTGATCCTAGCCATCTGTGCAGAGCCCCTGGGCTTGATCACTTGATCATTGCCTATTAGGTTCACTCCCTCTGGGGCACCTGGCATTGGCCACTATCAGCAGGCAGGATGCTGGGCTGGATGGACCCTTGGTCTGACCCAGTATGGCCGTTCTTACGTTCGTATGTTCTACACTGACTCTGCTCCTTGATGCCCATCCTAGCTCCATAGCAGCATCAGTACATTGGAGCCGTACTGCCAGGGCTCCCCTTGCCCATGGCTGCCCTGGCTCACTTGCTGAGGGGCAGGAGCTGGACTCTGAAGGAAAAATGATGCAGCACAGATTGAAAAATCCCTCCCAGGCTAGGTCTCTTCCTGGGGCCTTCATTCTTCCCCTCCCTTGGCCTGAGCCTGCCAGACAGCAGTGCCCACTCCCCCCCCCCCCCCGAGGAAGGGAAGGGTGAGAAAAAAGGAACAGAGATCAACTAATTACTGGGGAGAACACAAGAAGGACAGGGCTAAGCCAGAGAGTGCCAGTGGGGTCATCAGGCAGAGAACCATGAATTATGCCTGCTGCTCTGAGGAGATGTCTGGGGAGTGACTGGATGCTGCCTGGGGAGCTCTGCCTGGACTTGTGAGGGAATGAGGAAAAGGAGAGAGCTGCATAGGCTGAGCTGGGCCAATGCCAGGCCAAGCTTATGAAGAGGTCCCTGGGCTTCCTGAGGCTTTGGGCAGGGTGACCATAAATAACCAGGGGAGGGGAGAAGAGAAGCCAGATCTGAAGGGGATGGTCGAGGTGCTGAACCCCAGCTGCAGAAGGGGCAGGGATGTGTGAGAGGCAGGCCACTGCTGTCTGTGAACACCTCAGGGCTCCATGAAGGAGCCTCCAGCTCATGTTGCCAGTGGGCTGTGGAACCCAGGTGCAGTGGGGTCTCTCCCAGGGATTCATTTGTGCCAGGGCTTGCCAGGATTGAGCCCCAGCACCTCTAGGCTGGCCGCATCAGTTATGAAATTAAAAAAAATTGCTTGAGCCCAGGCACCTTTTCATTTCAAATGACCAGTCTGCCAACGATTCTTAAACATAAACATCAGCCATAGCACAATGCTCACTGGGTGCACCAAAGTGCAAAGGAGGAACAGAAAATCAGGAATTGATACTGTTTATCCCCAAAAATGGCTTTTTGTATGAAAAAAAGAATATTTGCTTCCCTCTTTAATTTGTGAATGTGGTGAGTCCTCCATCCCATTTATTTAAAATATATAAAATTGTATTTTTATTTACAAATGTTTGCATGAAAGATATAAAACAAAATCTGAATGCCGAACACTGACGTTTTATAGCAAAGATACTATTCATTCACCAGTATAGCTCATGACCCCTATTAATCACTGAAGTATTGGTTATTCAATTATTCAATGATTAATTAGTAAGCAGGAATTGCTGCACATTGATGGTAACATGCTACTTCAGACACTGAATGAACCCAGCAGAAATGGGCTTCATTGCTGTAAACACTATGATAAAAATGTGAGAACTAGTGGCAGTACAATTAGGCAAAGAGTCAGACCTTAGTTATGTAAGTCATAACTTAGTTTCATTTTTATATTCCAATACACTAGTGATTCTCCAGAATCCAAGAATAAAACAGTTGATGACCCAAGCACTTGGGACCAGTAGCTTTAGAGAGACGCTGGTCCATGAGGGATTCTCTGGTGAAGTGATCCATGGACTGAAAGAAAGGGAGAAACACTGATCTGCAATCATTCAGCGTCAAGGTAATGTATTGAATTCAACTCGAAGGCTGTTGATGTTTACTGACTTTAATATGTTCACTGTTGTTATATCTATTTCTAGTCATAATTCTATTTTTTAAATCTATTTTGCTATGTCTTCATAGTACACAGGCAAAAAAAAAAACTTTATGTTGAAGGCAAAAGTGAGAATAAATATAATTAATTTCAAGGTAAAAATCCTGACAAGATCATTATAGTTAAGGGGGGAAATCTGTCAAATGTTAAGAATTTCATGATCTTGGTGGTCTTGAATATATTTATCAATAACTTCGACTTGTTATTTAACAGCTCTATTTCTGTAAGGAATTGTAGCAGGGTACTGATGCAAAAGCACCTCATTATCATGTTCTTTCTTCCCTCTGGGGGTACGTCTTCACTACCCGCTGTATTGGTGGGTAGCAATCGATTTATCTGGGATCGACATATCACATCTCGTTAAGACGCGATATATCGATCCCCGAACGCGCTCACCGTGGACTCCGGAAGTCCACCAGAGCGAGCGGCGGTAGCGCAGTCGACGGGGGAGCCGCGGCCGTCGATCCCGCGCCGTCTGGACCCCAGGTAATTCGATCCAAGATACTTCGACTTCAGCTATGCTATTCGCGTAGCTGAAGTTCCGTATCTTGGATCGATCCCCCCCCAGTGTAGACCAGCTCTTGGCTTTGCCCCCACCCCCCCTCAGAGTCAGGTGAGCATTACCTCATCGTAGTCCCAAACTGACCAAAGGAAGGGAAAGGGGGTGACTCACTTGAGAGTCCAACAGATCCTTTGTTGCTGCCTAGGCCAGTGTCCTTTGTTCTTGTGAGGCTGGGCTGGGTTCATCCCATATATGCCTCGATGAGGTGTGAACTGCCCCTCTGTTCCTGGAGAGTTTTGCCTGGGCTTGTTTTAAGCCATGAGGACACATTTTCAGCCTCACAACTATATAGATGAAATTACTACCTATAACATTATTGTAACAACAATGCTCAGTGCATCATAAACCTTCTGAAGACACCCGACATGACAAACTTTGCATTGGATACCACGCAATTATATTACAAGGATGAACATGGGGTTGCAGGGTGTTCCCCCGAGATACAGAGTGTCACACCTACACAAAAGAGGAAATAGTTCTTATATAGCAATTCCCATCACTAGATCTCAAAGGGAACATTTACACTGCAACAAAAGACCCACGGCAGGGCAGCAGGAGGCACAAATCAGCTCACAGGGCTCTATCTCCAGGATTACAAATTGCAGGGCAGACGTTTTGGCTTGATCTGGAATCCAGGCTGTGAAAGCCCACAAGGAGGGAGGGTCTCAGAGCCTGGGGTCTAGTCTGATCCCAAATGTTTACACAGCAGTATTTAGCTCCACAGTCCGAGCCCTAGTCAATTGACCATGGCTCTCAGACTTGGTGCCGGGAATTATTTATTGCAGTGTAGACATACTCAAAGTGTCCTACAAAGGAGGTCGGGGAGTAATTATCATCAATTTACAGATTAAAAGCCTTTAAAATGGCTCATCTAAGAAACTGAAAAGTATCTAATGGTTATTTCCCTCCTTCTGCTCCAGAAAAAAAATCACGTTATGCCATGAAATTGGACAGTTTTAGCACTGGCTCAAGCAGGT
>NW_027053139.1:0-54000 GCF_011386835.1 Chrysemys picta bellii | reverse complement strand
CTAGCTTAGCAGATGGGGTGGGTGGGCTGGGCCTGCCGCCCTCTTCAGCTACACACAGGGTCTGTCCACCCAGCAAACTAACCTCTGCGGGTGCGAGTCTCAGAGCCCAGCTCAACGAACTCAGGCTCACGGTGCGGGGACAGAACTAGCAGTGTAGACCCACGAGCCTGGGCTGGAGCCCGGGCTGTGGAACCTGGTGAGGGAGGAGGGGCTCAGAGCCCGATCCTGAACAGCTACACGGCTGCCTTTAGCCCCGCAGCGCGAGCCCCCTGAGTCAGAGTCAGTTGACCCGGGCTCTGAGACTCACTGTCTTTTTTGGCAGTGTGGACATACCCACAGAATCCTCTGTTGGGGGTGGGGTGTGGGGGTCGCAGGGCCTTCACCCCTCATTTCCAGATGTCGTTAACAGCCATTCCAAAGGCTGGAAGCTGACAGGAGACAAATGCAGACTAGAAATAGCGTGCACATTTTTCACAGGGTGGGTAATGAATTAATCCCTGCAGCGGCGGACTTCGGGAGGTGGGGGATTCCCCAGCACTTGGACTCTTTACATAGAGAGTGGATGTGTTTCGAATAGACGTGCTGGCCTGTGTTATGCAGGAGATCAAACTAGACGGTCCCTTCTGGCTTTATCCGCTTTGAATCTCTGAACACCCCACTGTGATACGCGGGGCAATTCATTTCTCCGAGCTGTCGGTTCAGGCTGGCTGCAGGCTCAGGCAGACGTCACTGCCCTGGCTACAGTCAGGTCATGTTTTCAAGTTTGAATTTGAAACCATGCACTAGACTTGAACACAATCCTTCTTAACGCCTTGTCTGCACACAAAACGTGCACAGGTTTAACTAAAATCGGGTTTAAAATTAAACTGCAGCAAACCCCTGTGTGGACACACTTAAATCGGTTCACAACTGATTTACCTCGATCTAGCGTAAGGCAATTCCTTACCAAATTAAGGTAAATTGCTAGAAATCATTTCTAAACTGATTGGAATGTACCACACAGGGATTTATGCCAATTAAAATAAATCCATTACAAAACAATGACACGGCTCCCAAGGGTTAAATGTGCTCATTTGCCTTTATTTTCCTTACCTTGGACCATGTGTCCTGGCTCTGCTCGTGCAATGACTGTCTCAAGCCTATCAAGGTGCAGGAGGCAATTGCATCGCCTTTGAACCAAACGCATAGCTGGCAAAGCGCCCATAGGCTGCAGGATTTGGATGTAAAAGAGCCGAGTGTGTTTGGCAGAAAGGCTCCAAGGTGTGATTTAGCTGATATGGAGGGAATCAGAATGGGGGAGCTGGTTTGCTAGCTGAAATGGTGGCACTTCCAAAGGTTACTTAGTCTTTTGTGATTTACCCATTTAACCACTGAGTCTTACTCGCAGGATGATGTAATGATCATTTAAAAGGGGTGACCCTTCTCTAGAGTTATTAATAGACTGTTTCTAAATTGCACCTAATACAGGAAGGGAGGGAGGCGTTTCATGGCTCACCATGAGATACTTTCTTCCCTTGTTTCTTCTAAAGAAGTCCAGGGTTTTCCACGGTGCTGGTCACAACTCACCGATTGTTCTTTTGGTGGAACGGGCAGAACATCAGGAGATGTGAGTTCCAGTCCCGGCTCTGCCATCGTTTTACTGCGTGATCTATGGCACGACTTCTCAGCGCCTCCATTTCCACATGTGTAAAATGGGTGTAAGGACCAATGGGGGATTATTTCCATTGCTTTGTCCTGTAGATTTGTGACTCAAGCAATATGGCTTCCACCACTTCCTTTGAGAGACCCAGTCTACAGTCAAGAGAAGGATGGGGTAGCGGTCTAAGCATAGGACCGAGAGCCAGAAACACCTGGCACTAGGTGATGCTTTCAGAAGAGCCCAAGGTTAAGGCTGTGTTGTTTGACATTAAAGAAGCCAAGGCACTTCTGGTATGAGAAACGGTTTGTCCTGGTGTAACTGGCCAAAACTACATCCTTGTTTCACTTCCCCACCCTATAGTACCATTGTACAATATGCTGTGTGCCCGTTATTCACCAAAGAATTGCACACATCCTGTTGTTTTTGTCACCTGTTTTTCCCAGCATACCACTGAACCCCATTTTTGCCTCATCCACCTAACAGTACAGTACCTTGTTTGTTAGACTGTGAGCTCTTTGGGGCAGGGCCTCTCCTTTTCTCTATGTTTGTACAGTGCCTGTACTATGGGACCCAGCCCAGATTGTGGCCTTTAAGCACTAAATGTGAATAATAATAGGGTTACCATACATCCAGTTTTTTCCGGACATGTCCGGTTTTTTGGTAATCAAACCCCCGTCCGGGGGGAATTGCCAAAAAGCTGAACATGCCCGTGAAAAATACCGCCGGCCGGGCACTTCCCCTCCCGCGGCTGCTGTGCTCCCTACCTTGACTCTTCTGCTCTGTTTAGAGCCAAGCTGCCCGAGCGCTACCGGCTTCGGGCAGCCCCCGTGCCTCTGGACCCTGCACCGCCAGCCAGGCACTTCCCCTCCCGGGCTCCGAGGGCACAGGGTCCAGAGGCACGGGGGCTGCCCAAAGCCGGTAGCGCTCGGGCAGCTTGGTGCTTATAGAGCCCAGGAGTTCAGGGAGCACAGCCGAGGCCGGAGCCCGGGAGGGGAAGTGCCCGGCTGGGGGCACAGGGTCTGGAGGCATGGGGGCTGCCCGAAGCCCGAGCGCCATCAGCTTCACGGTTTTCCGGGCAGCCTCCAGACCCTGCGCTCCCGGCTGGGCGCTTCCCCTCCCGGGCTCCAGCTGTGCTGGGGAAGCGCCGGCCAAGGGCGCAGGGTCTGGGGGCTGCCCGGCAAACCGTGAAGCCGGTAGCGCTCGGGCAGCCCTTTTCACGTGGCTGGGAGGGAGGAGGGGGAAGGCGGGGCGCTCAGGGGAGGGGGCGGAATTAGGACGGGGACTTTGAGGAAGGGGCGGGGAATGGGGGAGTTAGGGCAGGAATGGGCGGAGTTGGGGCAGGGTGGGGTGGGAAAGGGGCGGGGCCAGGGCCCCCTGGAATGTCCCCCTTTTTATTTTTTAAATCTGGTAACCCTAACTAATAACACCTGCTGACCCTCCACCCCAGAGGTGGCTGCATTCAGTGCTGCCATCTGCATAGCAAAGGATCGATCAGGGTGAAAGACTTTCTGTAATCCTCAGTTGTTGATTGTTACCTGGGGTTCTTTCAACCCAAAGCTCTTGGTAACTTTTACTCTGTGCGAGGCGGTGTCAGGAAATAGATCAGGGGAGACACGGCTGTCCGACCGATAGCTGGCTGGCACACACAGGACAGCAGAAGAGTGCTTTCACTTAAAGCTAAACTTGACTTAGTCTCAAGCACTTACACACGTCCACAACAGGTCAGTAGAACATCCCCAACCCTCGATAATTACCGAAGCGGAGTGTGGCTCTCAAGTGGCACAGTGGCAGCCCGTCTGCCGGTGGGGACTGCAAGACGGATCCAGAGGGAGAGTCCAGAAGAGTCCAACTTTTCCCCTTTATTTATACATTAGTAATAGAATGACATGTCCCTTAAAGAAAACTTGTTAAGCAAGCAGTTCCAATGGGCAAGCAAAAGGCTTCCTTGATTATTGATTAACCAGGTTTGGGTTTTTCCCAGGAGCGGCGCCAGGGTTTTTGGCGCCCTAGGCGAGGTCCTTCTGCGCTCCCGGTCGTCGCTGGCAATTCTGCGGTGGGGGGGTCCTTCCACGCTCCCGGTCTTCGGGGCACTTCGGCAGCGGGTCCCGGAGCGAGTGAAGGACCCGCCGCAGAATTGCCACCAAAGACCCGAAGCGCGGAAGAACCCCCCCGCCGCCGAATTGCCGCCAATCGCGGCAAAATGCTGCCCCCGCAAATCCTGGCGCCCTAGGCGACTGCCTAGGTCGCCTAAATGGAAGTGCCGGCCCTGGTTTTTCCCAGAGTTTGCAGCCGTGAGACCTTGTTAGACACATTCCTGAGGGCACATCCTGCTCTTCTAAGATGCATGTGTCAGCAACTTCAACATAATTTTTATCAGGAAGGACGTGGGGTCAAGCTGCCCTTTCTGTGGCACCCAAAACCCCTCCCCTCCTGCCTTGGGTAAGCTGAGGCTGCGACATGGCCAATTTACAGCCTGCTGATTTGGCTGCTTTTAGCAATAGCCATAGTGGTTTCAGGCACTTTCCTGGTTTGTTGACATCTCCCCGTACAGTTGTGTCTTTCTGCAAGTCATGCAAAAAAAAAAAAAAAAAAAAATTTTGAAATTCCAAGCAAAATATAGACT
Source organism: Chrysemys picta bellii (assembly GCF_011386835.1). NCBI lineage: Eukaryota > Metazoa > Chordata > Testudines > Emydidae > Chrysemys > Chrysemys picta. The sequence continues at coordinate 49,738 of NW_027053139.1, read as the reverse complement.
AAAACATGGAATTCAGTCAACTCCAATGAAGTCATTTTAAATTTGATTGCTCAGCACAACTTAGCATCTTCCCTCTGTGACAGAACATACCCCTGTGTCTACACCCTATACACTATCATAATAATCTTTGTTCAAAATATGCCCTGTAAAGTATCATTTGGAAACTCAGAATTTGCTGGTCAGTATTGTCCTGGTCAAATATGTGTGGTGACTTTGTATGTGAAGTTATAAGATTCCCCGGTGTGATGTTATTAACACATGTTCCAAACCCCACAGTCCTGCCGAGGCAGAAGTCAGGTCTGAAACTCCACAGCATGAAGAAAAGGAAGCAAAACTTAACAGTGACATCTACTTCCTGAGCAAATGCATTAAACAAAACATCATCCCTTGAGGTCTCACCATCTATAATGCACTGACCAGCTTAACCAGTCTGTTACACCTCACATTTTGCTGTGATGCTGGGAGTTCCTTTTACAGATCTGAAGAAGAGCTCTGTGTACGGTGACCAGATGTCCCGATTTTATAGGAACAGTCACGATATTTGGAGCTTTATCTTATATAGGCACCTATTACCTGCCCACCCATCCACCAACGTCCTGATTGTTCACCCTTGCTTTCTGGTCACCCTAGCTCTCTGTGGCTCAAAAGCTTGTCTCCCTCACAAACAGAAGTTAGTCCAATAAAAGATATGACTCACCCACTGTGTCTCTCTAAACAAAGGAAGGAATGTGTCTGCCTTAACTGGCATTTAAGCAGTAAATAGAGTTGTCAAGCAAAGAGAGAAAACAAAGGAAGTTCAAACAGGTGAAAAAAACAGCAGGGAACATCCTTCCACAGACTCTTTTTCTCCTGGGGCTCAGCTGGAAATGTGTTTCAAGAGGGGGACTGAAACTACAAAAAGGAGGGACAGGCACCCACCCACCCCAATCTCTCCCTGCTCACCTCATTCTCTGCACCTGAGAAGACAAGAGGACACAGCCTTTGGACTCTGGGGAAGGGGGCCTGACCTATAGTAACCTTGCTGGAAACATGTGGTGAGAAAGTTTCCTTCAAAACTGTTAGTTTCTTAAATAGATACTGGTAAGCATTTTATCTTTATTTTTCTTGTAACCATCTCTGACTTGTCTGCCTCATTACTTGTACTCAAAATCTCTCTCTTCGTAGTTAATAAACCTGTTTTACCTAATCCAGTGTGTTTCATTTGGAGTGTCTGGATACTCTATTTAAAATAGTAAAGTGGCATATTATTCCCTTACAGGAATAAGGGACTGAATATATTTGTACTGTCCAGGAGAGGGCTGGGCAGTACAGGACATACATTTCTGGGGGGAGATCCAGGACTGGGGGTCTGGGGGGTGTAGTATAACCGAGGCTGCTGAGAGAGGGTGTACCTGTCAGGCTGCAGTTACACACAGACACTCAGGGTGTGACCTGCAGGCTGGAAGGCTGGGAGCTACCATAGCAAGGCATTGTAAGGCAGCCAAGGTTGCAGGGCAGCAGTGACACAGCCCCCCACTAGTCTGGATTGTACCCCTGGAATGTCACACCCTCACTCTGTTATCTACTGTACTGACCTGGATGAGAGGTGGGGCACTGACCTCGGAGCCAGGAGACTTTCGTTCTGTTGTGGCCCTGGCACAGATCTGCTGGGTGACTTTGGGCAATTCAGTTCAGCGCTGCATGCCTCAGTTTCCCCTCTTGTCCTTTGCCTATTTACATGGTAAGGTCGTTGGGGCAGAGACTGGCTCTCACTGTGCACAGTGCCTAGCACAACAGGGTCCCAGTCATGGTGGGGACGCAGGGGTGGGCAAGCAGAGGAGCTTTGGACTGCTGTGCCACTTGGGCTATTTCCCCCCCTCTCTACTGAGTGGCCAGAAGGATGCCAAAAATGTTTCCTGCCCTGGCCAGCAGAACAGCTAGGACTGCCCTTGTTGGGACTGCTAGATGCTATCGTAATATCGATAATAATAACGTTGAAAAGGGGCATGTTCTCACACTGCCTTTCCAAACAAACCGCGAGAAGCAACACAGCAGAGCTGCATATTTTATATGGAGGCACCGGATTGTTCACCCTGGGCCAGATCCTTAGTTGGTGCAAATCAGCATGGCTCTGCTGAAGTCAGTGGAGCTATGGGATTTACACCTGTTGAGAAGCTGGTGAAATCTGAATATGAACACACAGCTGATGTCGAAGGCCCAAACTTTTCCTTCCCTGTAACAACAGGGTGACCACTAGAATGTGGATTGTCCTGGGTAAGGAAGATGCAGTGGGTGGCAAACAACCAATCTCGAGTCTTTACAGTCACAGATTCCAGATCTCAAAATCTTGGGGTTTGGGTCTCAGGGTTTGGTTTGGTTTTATGGGGAGAGTGTGGGGTGGGGTTTGCTGGCTGGGAACAATATGCAAAGGTTGCTCTTGGGTTTTAAAAGAAAGAGGACAACCCTTTCGCACCCCCTAGCCACTGGTTATGGAGCGACGCTGCAGTATTTGAGTGCATTCTCTGAACAACCGAGTTCAGAAATCATGGTTGTTGCTATGAAGGGTATTGGATGCCCCAGAACTTTGTTAATCAGAGATCGGGTTGCCCTGTGGTATCTCGTGCCCTTCCAAAATGTGGAGTGGTTAAAAGTAAACTTCTGAAAGCCAGGAAATAGGAAGTTAAGATGCATTCCACCTCCACAATGCAACCTTAGCTCAGTCGTCTTTGAGCAATGCCACAGCACTCCAGTAACGCACATACTGGAGTCTCCACTTCCAGACGCTGTAGAATACTTGGGCATTCAGCACCATGGGCACTGTAGGACAAAGTCTAACACCTTCTCTCCGCTAAGGCAGAGCTCGGGCTTAGGTCAGGTGTCACACACAGAAGCTACCTACACTCAACCCCAAGCCCACTCCACACAAACACCCCAGCCTTGCTAAATGCCACCACCCTGTGACATGGTCATATAAACCCTGCAGTAGCATGGAAGGGGTTAAGGAGCTGATTTGGGCTGGAGTGGTCCTGCCCCGCCATACCGGCAAATCATGCCAGGACTGGAGGAGGAGTTAAAAGGAGGGAACGCCGCTGAGATGGGGGTAACATTGTGGAGCTTCTCCAGCCCTGGAGAGAGGACTGACAGCCTGCAGCCCCCGCTGCCCTGGCAGAAGGTGGGTGCAGAACCCCTGAGCTGAAGGGGGGGAAAGGACTGAGACGTGCACGGGAATCCCCGGGGGGCTCTGAAGTGGACAGTGGTACTCAGATGGCCCCCTCTGAAGTAAGAGAGGCCCAGAGCCTGGAGGGAGCTGCTTACAGGTTTTTCTTTACTTTTGCTTAGCCCTGCTTGCTGACTGTGGGCTGTTCTGTGATTTCAGCTGGGACCCTGAGAGGGGATGAGAAAGCTGAGAGGCCTCAGCTGGAGAATTAAGCACCGGCCTGATAGAAAGACACCCTGCCACACCTGCAGGGATGAGAGATTCATTGGACTCGTGTGCACGCTTCCCATGTTGCCCAAAGGGGGCGCTCTACCACAAATGATTCATGACACACCTCTTCACCTTGGCCTGGGGATTCCTTCTGAAGCATTGCCTTTGCCTACCCCTCACTAAGTCCCGGAGACCACCGTCATGTCTGCCACCAGGCTGCTGACAATCCCCATGGCAAGAAGATACCCTGGTAGATCTCTACATACACAACCTACAGAATGAGGCATACTTGATCTTTCAAGGTACACATGCACCTCTCAGTCACAGTCACATCTGTGTCCAGCTACTCCAAGTAATCCCTCCACCATTCAGCACAGCTACTCTTCACACGGCCAACATAGCCGGAGTGCATGCAAACAAATGTTAGAATTCAAATCTGTAGAACACCACAAACCACGGCATGTTCTCTTAGTCCTTCTGTATATCACAGGCCAAAGAATTTCACCAAGGTGCTCCCATATTGAGCCTAATAACTTATTATGATTAAAGCATCTTCCAGAAAGGCATCTGGTCTTGATTTGAAGACATCAAGAGAGACAAGAATCCACCACTTCCCTTGGTAGTTTAAGTTTTGCATCCCTCTTACTGAACCATTCCCAGTGGCTATTGCGAGCTCCAGGGGGCAGAGTTAAGGTTACATTGCAAGGGTGGCATACACCTTAACTTTGTATTTCCTGGTTTTCAGACGTTTTTAAGTTTACTCACTCTCCACATTTTGGAAGGGCACAAGCCACCACTGCGCAACCTGAGCTCTGCACAAACAAAATTTGAGGGCATTTTCTATGGCTGCAGCTGGGGTTGAATGGCTACAGCATGTCTCCTTGAGTCGCCCAGTTACTATGACAACAGAGTTCCTGGAAACCCTCTTGCTGCACATGTGCATTTGACTCCGTTTGGTTCACACCGACCGAGAGTGACAAACTTTACCCTTAATAACTTTTTCACTATGTCTTCTCCAAGGGAACTGTGGGGGACCATGCAGTAGCTGAAGTACACCCTGAATGACTGAGATCAATGTGGGAAGGATCAAAGCCGTAGCTAGAGCCCCAGGTGTGTGCAAAACACAAAACAACATTTTTAAGAATGAGATGATTTTGTAAAATGCTGTTTTCTTGCAGGGGCTGCACCTCAGGAACCCCTTGCTCAAATGACCCCAAATTTGGATCACTAACCCTAGCCAGCACCCCAATGAGGCATGGCAAATTTCAAGACACTCCACTTCAGCATGTGGCTTGTAGAGCACTTAGAATAGTCCACCTTTAAAAAGGTAGCAAACCTTAACTGCAACAGAGCTGGTACTCTTCTATAGTATGGTAGGGATGGGGAAGACTGGAATGAAAGTGTGAATCATAGAATCATAGAGACTAACACATTTATTTGAGCATAAGCTTTCGTGGGCTACAGACCACTTCTTCGGATGCATAGAATGGAACATATATTGAGGAGATACATATACACATACAGAGAGCATGAAAAGGTGGGAGTTGTCTTACTTAATTGGCCTCTCAGAGTTAGGGTGACCAGATGTCCTGATTTTATAGGGACAGTCCCGATTTTTGGGTCTTTTTCTTATAAAGGCTCCTATTACCCCCCACCCCCGTCCCGATTTTTCACACTTGCTGTCTGGTCACCCTACTCAGAGTTGGTAAGAGAAAAAAAACTTTAGAAGTGATCATCAAGATAGCCCAGTACAGACAGTTTGATAAGAAGTGTGAGAATACTTACATGGGGAGATAGATTCAATGTTGACTCCATCATTGAATCTATCTCCCCATGTAAGTATTCTCACACTTCTTATCAAACTGTCTGTACTGGGCTATGTTGATTATCACTTCAAAAGTTTTTTTTCTCTTACTTAATTGGCCTTTTCATGCTCTCTGTAGGTGTATATATATCTCCTCAATATATGTTCCATTCTATGCATCCGAAAAAGTGGGCTGTAACCCACGAAAGCTTATGCTCAAATAAATTTGTTAGTCTTTAGTGTGCAACAAGTCCTCCTGTTCTTTTTGCGGATACAGACTAACACGGCTGCTACTCTGAAACCTGTCATAGAATCATAGAAGATTAGGGTTGGAAGAGACCTCAGGAGGTCATCTAGTCCAACACCCTGCTCAAAGCAGGACCAACCCCAACTAAATTATCCCAGCCAGGGCTTTGTCAAGCCGGGATTTAAAAAGCTCTAAGGAAGGAGATTTCACCACCTCCCTAGGTAACCCATTCCAATGCTTCACCACCCTCCTAGTGAAAAAGTTTTTCCTAATATCCAATCTAAACCTCTCCCACTGCAACTTGAGACCATTGCTCCTTGTTCTGTCATCAAGTACCACTGAGAACAGTCTAGATCCATCCTCTTTGGAACCCCCTTTCAGGTAGTTGAAAGCAGCTGTCAAATCCCCCCTCATTCTTCTCTTCTGCAGACTAAACAATCCCAGTTCCCTCAGCCTGTCCTCATAAGTCATGTGCTCCAGCCCCCTAATCATTTTTGTTGCCCTCCGCTGGACTCTTTCCAATTTTTCCACATCCTTCTTGTAGTGTGGGGCCCAAAACTGGACACAGTACTCCAAATGAGGCCTCACCAATGTCGAATAGAGGAGAATAATCACTTCCCTCCATCTGCTAGCAACGCTTCTACTAATGCAGCCCAATATGCCATTAGTCTTCTTGGCAACAAGGGCACACTGCTGACTCATATCCAGCTTCTCATTCACTGTAATCCCCAGGTCCTTTTCTGCAGAACTGCTGCTTAGCCAGTCAGTCCCCAGCCTATAGTGGTGCATGGGATTCTTCCATCCTAAGTGCAGGACTCTGCACTTGTCCTTGTTGAACCTCATCAGAATTCTTATGACCCACTCCTCCAATCTGTCTAGGTGACTCTGGACCCTATCCCAAGCCTCCAGCATATCTACCTCCCCCCAGCTTAGTGTCATCCGCAAATTTGCTGGAGCGCAATCCATCCCATCATCCAGATCATTAATGAAGATGTTGAACAAAACCGGCCCCAGGACTGACCTCTGGGGCACTCCACTTGATACCGGCTGCCAACTAGACTTCGAGCCGTTGATCACCACCCATTGAGCCTGACAATATAGCCAGCTTTCTATCCACCTTATAGTCCATTCATCCAGTCCATACTTCTTTAAGTTGCTGGGAAGAATACTGTGGGAGACCGTATCAAAAGCTTTGCTAAAGTCAAGATATAGCATGTCCACCAGGCTGGCTAGTTGTATTCAGTCTTCTCGACAGTAAGTTGGGAGTATTGGTGGAAAATAGCCCACACTTTGTGGTCCTCCACCTCACAAAGGTGAATTCCCCTCATTCCAGCTATATAGTCTTGAAAGTCCTAAAATCCTTTAAGCCTCCCAATGCCCCCATGAGCTCAAGGCATTATCATTGCTATGATCCAGAAGCAAAGAGCCAAAGTGTAACATTGCTATGATCCGGAAGCAAAGAGCCAAAGGGGGGAGGGATAGCTCAGTGGTTTGAGCATTGGCCTGCTAAACCCAGGGCTGTGAGTTCAATCCTTGAGGGGGCCACTTAGGGATCTGGGGCAAAATCAGTACCTGGTCCTGCTAGTGAAGGCAGGGGGCTGGACTCAATGACCTTTCAAGGTCCCTTCCAGCTCTAGGAGATAGGATATCTCCAATAATTTATTTATTTAATTTAACTGACTTAGCCAAGGCCATGGAGCATATCACTCCTCCCTTTGGCTGTACTGAAGAGTTCAAAAACCATGAAAACCAGGAGAAAACAAAGGCCAAGAATATCAGAGCCACCTGAGATGCACAAATTCCATTAAAATCAATGGGAGCTGCACATCCTCTAGACAGTTTTGAAAATCTCAGCCCCCTCCCCCTTAAAGTTGCACATTTTAAGTAGTTATCGCCTGGGATGGGATCAAAGCTTGAGGAGGGTTTTAATGCTGGGGCTCCACTCACTTCAGAAATGAATTCAGCCTCCACTTAGAGAGAATTTTCTCCCCTGAATTCATTCCACTGGTAATGTCCTTTTGTTTAAATCTCTCTCTTCCAATAAATCAAAATGTTGGTAGTTGGTTACCGAAGGCAAGAACCCGGAGAGACTGAATTCCTGAACTGAATCACACCCAACAATGGGAGAGGAAAACAGATTAACGAGAAAGCTTTTAACTTCTTTTCAAAACAAATATTGACCTTGGATCGTGTCAATTCAAACCACCCTCCTATTTTTTGCTGGGTGCTATACAAACACAGAACTAGAAGATGGCTCTTGCCGCAAGGAGCTTACAGTCTGGGGATACAGCTACACTTAAAATGCTGTTGCAGCTGCACCACTGTAGTACTTCACTGTAGACACTACCTACACCGACTGCAGGGGTTCTCCATCAGCATAGGTAAGTCCCAATCAGGAAACACTTAAGCCAACAATGAACTTGGAGACACCAAAACACATCTGGGCTTTCCCAGGAATGTGGCTGGGCTGGTAAGGAACTCAGTCATGCATGGACATGTGATTGCCCAGGTGACTCCAAAACTCCATCTTGGAGCTGAACTTTACATAGGAGAGGGGAGGGGGTCTCCACCCACAAGAGAAAGTCTATTTAAGCCCGTGGGAGACCCCTCCGTTTTGTCTTCAGCTGGCTAAAGAGAGAGCCTCTCCACCCACAAGGATACCTGAAAGAAACTGGAACAAAGGACAGTGACTGCAAGGGGTGTGAGTGATTGCTGGACCCAGACTAAAAGGAGGTTAGTCTGTAAAAGGGAGCATTCTGGAACTGGTGAGATTATCTGTATTCAGTTTGATTAGACATAGATTTGCAGGTTTTATTTTATTTTGCTTGGTGACTTACTTTTTCTGTTACTACTTGGAACCACTTAAATCCTACTTTCTGTATTTAATAAAGTCACTTTTTACTTATTAATTAACTCAGAGTATCTGTTAATACCTGGCCGGGGGGTGGGGGAACAGCTGTGCATCTCTCTCTATCAGTGTTATAGAGGGTGAACAAGTTATGAGTTTACCCTGTATAAGCTTATACAGGGTAAAACGGATTTATTTGGGTTTAGACCCCACTGGGAGTTGGGCATCAGTGTTAAAGACAAGAACATTTCTGTTAGCTGCTTTCAGGTAAACCTACAGCTGTTAGGGGACATGATTCAGACCTGGGTCTGGGTTTGCAGCAGGCTAGCGAGTCTGGCTCAAACCAGGCAGGGCACTGAAGTCCTAAGCTGACGGGGCAGGAAGGCAGGGGCAGAAGTAGTCTTGGCACATCAGGTGGCAGCTTCCAAGGGGGGTTCTGTGATCCAACCCGTCACAGGCAAAGCTATGTCTCTTGGGGTGTGGATGTAGCTGTACTGATGTAAGTGTCTTGTGCAGATCAGGCCTAGGTGTAGGATCAGAGACAACAGATGGATAGAGAGAGATGGGGGAGTACAGGGTAACAATGAGACACCACTAGTTAGCATGACAGGCAGTGGTCTCAGCCTAACTGTTGTCAAGTGTTTAATAGACATAATGGAAAAGGAGAATTTTAAGAAGGGCTGTGGAGTAGGACAAGAAGTTAATTTTGCACATGTTTAGAGGCAGAACCTCCCAAGCTTAAGGGCACCATGGGAGAAAGCACAAAGGGGCTTGTTTAAAAACTTAACAAGTGGACAATTGTGACAGTCTGTACCCTTAAGTTTTACCAGCCTGTTGTAAACTTTGTACAAAGTATGCCTTCTGAGGTATCATTTGAAAGCTCATAATTTGCTGAACATTATTGTCCTGGTAAATATGTATGGCAACATTGTATGTAAAGTTATAAAGATTCTACTGTATGACTTTACTGAGACATGCTCCAAGTTTAGAAAAGCAGGCACAAGCCAGTTCCTCACAGACAAAAGGCAAACTGATGCCTCAGCCAGGTATCAGCATAATCAAATGGACTATCACCTGGGTAAGTGTCCATTCTGTGGCAGGAAGAAGGATGTGAGCAAGAAATGTACATCTTGGCAATGGAACAGCTGGAGATTCCCATGCAAACAGGCTAGCTGCCACCAGAACCCCAACTGGAGATGATTCTCAGAGGAGGAAGAGGCATAAAAATGAGAAACAGAGGCCCCAAATCACCCCTCTCCTCCCTTTCTCTCTACCCATGACACCCATGACTAATGAACAAGAAAAGGAACGGAACATTGGATTGGGGGAGGGGTCCAACACTGCAAAAGAACATGTGGTGAGAGACTTTTGTTTTGAATTCACTTTGCTTGTTAAGTTAGGTATTTGTTCGTGTTTTATCTTTTATTTGTAACCAATTCTGATTTTTTATGTCTCATTACTTGTAATCACTTAAAATATTTCTTTCTGTAGTTATTAACATTATTTTATCTAAACATGTGTGTGTTTGAAGTACGTGGGAAGCTCCATTTGAGATACCAAGGTATGTGCATATTGTTTTCTATTAATGAAATGATGGATTTTCTATGAGCTTGTTCAGGAAGATACTGGGCAGTACAAGCAGCACATTTCTGAGGACAAATTTAGGACTGGGAATTTTCTGGTGTCTCTCTGAAATATAATTCAGGAGTGGCTGGCTAAAAGCACTCCTATAACTCAGCTAGAATAATTTACATGCTAGAGGCTGGGTGTGAGGCGGCCAGGAGTGGTTGTTCTCACAGGAAAGCAGTATAAATGGCACCCCAGGTTGTAGAATTGAGGGGACATCGCTGTCCATGAGTCCAGATTGTACCCTGGGGAATGTCACAGCGATGAATATCATAGGATGAATGAAGGTAGGAGGTGACATCTGTGATGAATGAGAAATGATACATAGGGTGAGGATAGGCCTTGAAAGTGAAGACAAGTAGCTTATGTTTGATAGGCAAGGAGGAGCTTGTTGAGGGGGACGGGGCACTTCCTTAAAAGTCTTCTACAGAGAATCCGAAAGAAAACTATAGCAGCCTTAACCTGCATGCACTAGAGTCACACTAAAAATACATATGCTCTTAAAGATGACTGCAAAGGAGGTGGGAGGGGACCATGATACTTCAACTATCCAGATATATATTGGGAAAATAACACAGCAGGGCACAGACTATCCAACAAATTCTTGGACTGCATTGCAGACAACTTTTTATTTCAGAAGGTTGAAAAAGCTACTGGGGGGGGGGGGAAGCTGTCCTAGACTTGATTTTAACAAATAGGGAGGAACTCGTTGAGAATTTGAAAGTAGAAGGCAGCTTGGGTGAAAGTGATCATGAAATCATAGAGTTTGCAATTTCTAAGGAAGGGTAGAAGGGAGAACAGCAAAATAGAGACAATGGATTTCAGGAAGGCAGATTTTGGTAAGCTCAGAGAGCTAATAGGTAAGGTCCCATGGGAATCAAGACTGAGGGGAAAAACAACTGAGGAGAGTTGGCAGTTTTTCAAAGGGACACTATTAAGGGCCCAAACGCAAGCTATTCTGCTGGTTAGGAAAGATAGAAAATGTGGCAAAAGACCACCTTAGCTTAACCACGAGATCTTGCATGATCTACAAAATAAAAAGGAGTCATATAAAAAATGGAAACTAGGACAGATTACAAAAGATGAATATAGGCAAACACCACAGAAATGCAGGGGCAAGATTAGAAAGGCAAAGGCACAAAATGAGCTCAAACTAGCTACGGGATTAAAGGGAAACAAGACGACTTTTTATCAATACATTAGAAGCAAGAGGAAGACCAAAGACAGGGTAGGCCCACTGCTTAGTGAAGAGGGAGAAACAGTAACAGGAAACTTGGAAATGGCAGAGATGCTTAATGACTTCTTTGTTTCGGTCTTCACCGAGAAGTCTGAAGGAATGCCTTGGTTTAGCAGATCAAATAAAAAAAGAACAGGTTAAAAATCACTTAGAAAAGTTAGATGCCTGCAAGTCACCAGGGCCTGATGAAATGCATCCTAGAATATTCAAGGAGCTAATAGAGGAGGTATCTGAGCCTCTAGCTATTATCTTTGGAAAATTATGGGAGACGGGAGAGATTCCAGAAGACTGGAAAAGGGCAAATATAGTGCCCATCTATAAAAAGGGAAATAAAAACAACCCAGGAAACTACAGACCAGTTAGTTTAACTTCTGTGCCAGGGAAGATAATAGAGCAAGTAATTAAGGAAATCATCTCCAAACACTTGGAAGGTGGTAAGGTGATAGGGAACAGCCAGCATGGATTTGTAAAGAACAAATCATGTCTAACCAATCTGATAGCTTTCTTTGATAGGATAATGAGTCTTGTGGATAAGGGAGAAGCTGTGGATGTGGTATACCTAGACTTTAGTAAGGCATTTGATACGGTCTCGCATGATATTCTTATCGATAAACTAGGCAAATGCAATTTAGATGGGGCTACTATAAGGTGGGTGCATAACTGGCTGGATAACCGTACTCAGAGAGTTGTTGTTAATGGTTCCCAATCCTGCTGGAAAGGTATAACAAGTGGAGTTCCGCAGGGGTCTGTTTTGGGACCAGCTCTGTTCAATATCTTCATTAACGACTTAGATATTGGCATAGAAAGTACGCTTATTAAGTTTGCGGATGATACCAAACTGGGAGGGATTGCAACTGCTTTGAAGGACAGGGACATAATTCAAAATGATCTGGACAAATTGGAGAAATGGTCTGAGTTAAACAGGATGAAGTTTAACAAAGACAAATGCAAATTGCTCCACTTAGGAAAAAAAAATCAGTTTCACACATACAGAATGGGAAGAGACTGTCTAGGAAGGAGTACAGCAGAAAGGGATCTAGGGGTTATAGTGGACCACAAGCTAACTATGAGTCAACAGTGTGATGCTGTTGCAAAAAAAGCAAACATGATTCTGGGATGTATTAACAGGTGTGTTGTGAGCAAGACACGAGAAGTCATTCTTCCGCTCTACTCTGCTCTGGTTAGGCCTCAGCTGGAGTATTGTGTCCAGTTCTGGGCACCACATTTCAAAGAAGATGTGGAGAAATTGGAAAGGGTCCAGAGAAGAGTAACAAGAATGATTAAAGGTCTTAAGAACATGACCTATGAAGGAAGGCTGAAAGAATTGGGTTTCTTTAGTTTGGAAAAAAGAGAAGACTGAGAGGGACATGATAGCAGTTTTCAGGTATCTAAAAGGGTGTCATAAGGAGGAGGGAGAAAACTTGTTCACCTTAGTCTCTAAGGATAGAACAAGAAGCAATGGGCTTAAACTGCAGCAAGGGGGGTCTAGGTTGGACATTAGGAAAAAGTTCCTAACTGTCAGGGTGGTTAAACACTGGAATACATTGCCTAGGGAGGTTTTGGAATCTCCGTCTCTGGAGATATTTAAGAGTAGGTTAGATAAATGTCTATCATGGATGGTCTAGACAGTATTTGGTCCTGCCATGGGGGCAGGGGACTGGACTCAATGACCTCTCGAGGTCCCTTCCAGTCCTAGAATCTATGAATCTGTTTTTTTTTTAATGCAGTTGGGGGGTGAGGGGCTGCTTTTTTCTTGTTACTTTAGGAATATCAAATCATGACTTGCACATGCCCTTGCAGGGCCATAAGAACTGGGGTGTCAGCTCTTGCAGCCACTAATCGATTTACGTGGGTGTTGTATCAAGATCTTTCCTTCCAGCTATGTGTCAGGTTGAGTTAATCACTCCCCCGCTTCGTTAACCAGGTTTCATTTGTATGGCAGCTGATACCGATCGAAGCACTTAGGCGGCCCTTATCACCGTAGTACCCGAGTGTAGAGCCCTGCAAATCTGCCGATATCTGCATACCATGTTTGTGGATTGTGGATTGGATGTGGATACAAATTTTGTATCCATGCAGGGCTCTACCTGAGCACCTCACAGTCATCAATAGATTTTATCCTCACAACACCCCTGTGAGGTAGGAAAGTATTATCCTCACTGCACAGATGGGGAACTGAGAATGGAGAGGCTAAGGGGGGATATTTGCAAAGGCCTGAATCAGGTATGTACCCAACTCCCAGTGACTTTCAATGGGCATTTGGTGCCTAACTGTCCTCTGTGCCTTTGGAAATCTCTCCCAAGTAAGCACAAAAAGTATGTGGCTGACCCAAACACACATCTCTTGAGTCGCAGTCCTGTGCTGAGTCCACTAGACAACATTTCCTACCATTTTTTCATTTCAGGATTTGTCTTGTCACTTTCCCAGTTGTCCAAGTCTTCCGGGCTGGGAGAGATCTAAGTTCCCCATCCTCCAAGGGTCCACTACATGGACAGAGCCGTGTGATTGTATGGAGACCCAGTAGAGTCATGGGAGCTCTGCACTGCGGTCCACCTGAGCAGAGGTTATTGCAAGATGAGGACCCAGGCATTGTAAATGCCAGAAGGGAATTCACTAAAAGAAATAGTTTAATGAGGTTATTAATAAATAACTACTTGGTTCAATTCCATTACACGCTCCTGGTATCCTCCTTCTTGGGGAAGCCCTTGAGGAATTCCACCAGGATTTCAACAATTTCCGCCACATCATCATCCTCAGCCTGGACCAGTCCACACAAGAGATCCACTTCCTGGACACTACAGTGCAAATAAGCGATGGTCACAAACACCACCCAATACCGGAAACCTACTGACCGCTATACTTACCTACATGCCTCCAGCTTTCATCCAGACCACGTCACACGATCCGTTGTCTACAGCCAAGCTCTAAGATACAACCGCATTTGTGCCAATCCCTCAGACAGAGACAAACACCTACAGAAACTCTATCAAGCATTCTTAAAACTACAATACCTACCTGCTGAAGTGAAGAAACAGATTGACAGAGCCAGAAGGGTACCCAGAAGTCACCTACTACAGGACAGGCCCAACAGAGAAAGTAACAGAACGCCACTAGCCGTCACCTTCAGCCCCCAACTAAAACCTCTCCAGCGCATCAACAAGGATCTGCAACCTATCCTGAAGGATGATCCCTCACTCTCACAGACCTTGGGAGACAATCCAGTCCTCGCTTACAGACAGCCCCCCAACCTGAAGCAAATACTCACCAGCAACTACACACCACACAACAAAAAACACGAACCCAGGAACCTATCCCTGCAACAAACCCTGTTGCCAACTTTGTCCACATAGCTATTCAAGGGACACCATCATAGGAGCTAACCACATCAGCCACACCATCAGGAGCTTGTTCACCTGCACATCAACAGAGTTGATATATGCCATCATGTGCCAGCAATGCCCCTCTGCCATGTACATTGGCCAAACCATAGAGTCTCTACACAAAAGAATAAATGGACACAAATCAGATGTCCAGAATTAGAACATTCAAAAACCAGTCGGAGAGCACTTCAATCTCCCTGGACACTCAATAACAGACGTAAAAGTGGCAATTCTTCAACAAAAAAACTTCAAAAACAGACTCCAATGAAAAACTGCAGAACTGGAATTAATTTGCAAACTGGACACCATCAAATTAGGCCTGAACAAAGACTGGGAGTGAATGGGTCACTACAAAAACTAATTTCCCCCTACTGTTACTGACACCTTCTTGTCAACTGTTTGAAAAGGGCCACCCTGATTACCACTACAAAAGTGATTTTTCCTCCCTTGGTATCCTACTGTTGAGAATAGCCCACTTCCACTTTAATTGAATTGTCTTGTTAGAACTGACCCCCCACTTGGTAAGGCAACTCCCATCCTTTCATGTTCTGTGTATATATTCTGCCTACTGTATTTTCCACTCCATGCATCTGATGAAGTGGGTTTTAGCCCATGAAAGCTCATGCCCAAATAAATTTGTTAGTCTCTAAGGTGCCACAAGTACTCCTCGTTGTTTTTTTTAAAGACCCATGTATACTTAAAGACACAGCAGCTCATTTTTACAAAAGCAAGAAATATGTTTCAAATGCGAGAAGTACAGTTTGTTACACTTATTTAATTGCTGATAGGAAGATGGAACAAGCAAGCTGGATTTCTAGTAACACCATGAAAGCACCAAAGAAATAGTTACATTTCCACAGGTAAGTGAGGCACTCGGAGCCCTTTATCCGAGAGATTCCTCATGGGAAGTTAGGGAGCACTGAAACACTTCTTCAAAAGCGTCCAGAAAAGGCTCAGTGATTTCATCTACTGTGACATGTCTCTGGAGTTCTTCGCTCAGGGAGGTGACACCCGTCCCTTCGAGTCCACAAGGAACAATGTGATCAAACCACGTAAGATCTGTGCAGCAGTTCAGCGCCAGCCCATGAGAGGTTATATGCCTTCCACAATGGACACCTGAAAAGCAAAACATACATGTCACCTCGTTCAGTGCTATGTACCACACACCACCCCTCCCCCAAATTTGTTTGTTAAAGTGCAAGAGATATGAAAGGGTTATAAACAAAATAATAGTATTTCTAGTGTCTAAAACTTAACTCTAGCAAGATACATCTTTGCCTAATCTAGTTTCTTATTCACATCAAGGGGTCAGCGTTCTCCAGCTGGATTAGCAGGAGAACCCATCTTTCATAGGTCAAAGAACGTACCATTTTGCTTCTCTCACTTGGTAGATCCCCCAAAAGTCTTTCAAGCAGATCTTTATATCCCCAAAGTTTTTGTCTTCAAAGTCAGAAAGCCCTCCTGGAGGCTCAGCTTCCCATATCCACTAGGGAGCAGACACCACATTACTTTTGCAGTCTCCTGTGGTTTACAATGCAAATGATCTTCCTGCAATCTCCCAAGCAAGTGAACAGCCCATTGTTCCAGTCCCTGGTCACACCTGGCTCTGTTTGCAATTGAGACAGAGGTTTTTGCCCTTCTCCTTTGTCTGTTTACAGTCTCCAAAACACAGTATTAGAGCATTCATAATTTCACACACAATGTTATTACATACATTTCCCAGTGATATCAACAACCAATGATATATTACAAGACAACTTTTAAATGAATATCATGGCAACAGTGTGCGGTGCATTGAGCTGGTCAGGCCAGCTGAGATTTACTGTTAAATACCAGAGAGCCCTTTGCTATCTGGCACTGGGATGCTCTTACAGTCACAAGTACATTCTGTAAAATTAATTAGATTTTAGTATTGCAACTTAAACCATAGCACGAATGCATATTTTACCAATACAAGTGTGCCATTCCCACAAAAGCGTGCTAAAACCAATAATGCTGGTGCACCAAAAAGGAATTATCCCATGTGTATTACACAGAAAGAAAAGCAGCCAAGAATTTTCCAAAATGAATTCTACATTTGTTAGGGTCTTGTTCAATAGCTAGGCGATTACTAGAATATTTTTTAATTTACCAGTTATGAGCCAAAAATTAGTAAATCCCAAAGCTTTCAATAGATGTTTATCATAGCCCTAGGGGGGTTTGGGCCCAGGACATAGAAACTCTGGGCCTATCTGCCAGGGGGTGCTCCCACCCGGATCCACCCAAGGCCCCACCCCACCTCTTCCCCACCAGTTCTGCCCCCTCTCCCTCGCACATTGCACCCTCGCTCCTCCCCCCAGCACCTCCAGACACCGCAAAACAATTGATTAGCAGTAGGTGCTGGGAGTCAGGGAGGGGGAGGCGCTGATCGGTGGGGCGGACAGGAAGCACTGGGGAGAGGAGGAGGTTGGTGGGGGGGCTCCTCCTCACCCCCACCCCTGCTCTCCTGCCCCCCGTCTCCTCCTCACAAAGCATGGGGCCCCTCAAAGCGCAGGGCCCGGGGCGGTTGCCCCGATTTGCCATACCCTAGGGACGGCTCTGGCTGGAAGGGACCTCAAGAGCTTATCTAATCCAGCCCCTTGTGCTGAGGCAGGGCCAAGTAAACCGTTCTACAGCATCCCTGACAGGTGTTTGTCCAAGCTGTTCTTTAAAACCTCCAATGATGAGAATTCCACAGCCTCCCTTCATAACCTATTCCAGTGCTTAACTACCCTTATACACACACAATTTTTCCTAATAGCTAATCTAACCTCCTTTATCGCAGATTAAGCCTTAGTTCTTGTTCTACCTTCAGTGGACATGAACAATCAATCAATCACTGTCCTCTTTATAACATATTTGAAAACTTATCAAGTCCCCCCTCAGCCTTCTTTTCTTGAGACTAAACATGCCCAGGTGGGTTTTTTTGTTTGTTTGTATCTAAACCTTTTACCATCTCTTCTGAGCTCTCTACTTTGTCCACATCTTTCTTGATGTCTGGCGCCCCAAACTGGACACAGAACGCCAGCTGAGACCTCACCAATGCCTAACAGAGGGGGACCATTATCTCCCATAGCTTACATACAACACTCCTGTTACTACACTCCTGAATTATATTAACCTTTTTTGCAATTGCATCATCATTGTTGGCTCATGTTCAGTTTCTGATCCACTATAGGTCCCAGATCCTTTTCTGCAGAACTACTACCTTGACAGTTATTCCCCATTTTGTAGTGGTGCATTTGATTTTTCCTTCCTATGTATAGTGCTTTGCGCTTGTCTTTATTGAATTTCATCTTGTTGATTTCAGACCAATTCTCTTAATTTGTCAAGGTCATTTTGAAGTCTGATCCTGTCCTTCAAAGTGCAGCTCCTCAGAGCTTAGTGTCATTTGCAACTGTTATAACCATAATCTCCGCTCCATTATTCAAGTCATTAATGAAAACACTGACCATTACCAGACCCAGGACAGACCCCCAGGGGAGCCCACTAGGTAAGTCCTATTAATAAACTACTCTGAATAGGATTCTTCAAAGAGTTATGTGCCCACCTTACAGTAATTTCATCTAGATCACATTTCCCAGATTGCTTATGAGAATGTCATGTAGGAATGTATCAAAAGCCTATTAAAACCAAGCTATATCACATCTACTGCTTTCTCTCATCCACTCGACCAGCGTACTGTGGTTTAAAAATGGAAAGATTTGTTCTATTAATGAGTCATCTACATCAATTTATAAAAGGCAATTAAAGCTATGATTTTATGGTCAACATTACACATACCTTGAAGGTAAAAACCATTACACCATTGTACGCACAGCTGGCAACATTTTAACTCTAAGGACTTGTCTACACTTAAACTGCTACAGTGGCCCAGCTGCAGCTGTGCCGCTGTGGTGTGTCGGCATAGACACTACGCCAATGGGAGAGGTTCTCCAGTTGGTGGAGGTGGATTACTTATGCCAAGAGGTAGTAGCTAGGTCAACAGAAGAATTCTTCCATCAAATTAACTCGGTCTACATCGAGGGATAGGCCAGCGTAGCTATGTCTCTTAAGGGTGTGGATTTTTCACACCCCTGAGAGATGTAGCTATGCCCATGTAAGTTCCCACTGTTGACTAGCCCTGAATCTTTTTCAGGGATCTCTGACTGCTATAAAATTGTGGCCTGGGATTGGAACTTTTCAAAATCTGGTTAGCCACGTTTAATTCCTTGTGCTCAATGTTGGCACCAGGGGGCACTACTACCCCTGAAATGGATCTTTAATGGCTCCCATTGGAGCAGATTACTGTCATACCAATGAAAAAGGTCCACAAGAATAATCTTGCATGCGCAGCAGTTTATTGAGAAGGAATTACACAAGCGGTAAAGGGTTACATTATGCACATAACTCCTATGTTAAACATTAAGAACTATACGTTAAGAGCTATACATTCCTCTTCGCGAGTCTCTCTTTCACAAACAGGCCCTGCGCTAGCTTCACGCAATCCCTGCTTCGCAAACAGAGAAGGTGGTCACCAATTCTATGGACGGCTTCTTCTCTCCAGGTCTGGTCTCCTCAGCCCTCTGGTCTGTCTTGGATTCCCTGGAGGCAAGGCCTTGGCTGCCTGGAAAACCCTCTGGTCACAATCCTACTCAAGCCCATGGAGCAGAGTTTTGGCTACTCTGTCTAGCAGTTTCTTCAAGCGTCAATTAAGGAATCCCCAACAGTAATTTAATTGGCTTGATTTTTATACTTTTTCCTCAAAGGATTCACATGTCTTAAAAGCATGCTCAACGGGAATGTGGTTATTAACTTTTACCTAATACTTTAGGAGGAGACTGCAGAGTGGTGCTAACTGAACATTACCCCACATTCACTCCCTGATGAATCATTCACTTTAGCCCCCTGCGTGATGTCTTTCTACAGGGTCAAGATGCCCCAGTCAGCCCGTGCTCCACTCAAAATGTTTTACATGTGTTGTTTGCTTTCAAGCGGACATATTTGCTGATGCAAAGATCAGTATTCATCATACACGCAGCATGGAGCCAGTCAGTTTCACTTCTGGCATCTGCCTGATGCTAAGGAAAGGATTCTTCTCCCAGAATCCTCTTTCACAGTTCAGTCATGTCAAGCCATGTTCTCACCGGTCATTCAGTACAGTCACACCAGTATGGCACCATCTCAACACTCAATACTGTACTGTACACGATATTCAAAAATAATACATACAAATGTATTTTGTAAGAGCAGAGTCTTACATTATTAATCCCTCACTACAGCTTGTGTTATTATAGCTTCACTGAGAAGTGGAGTGAGACCACCAGGTTTTTGTTGTTTTTTTAAAGAGATGTGTATTAAATAAATTCTACTGTGCTCAGTTTTTCAGGTGTGCAGTGGCTCACTTCTAAAGGTTCAGTTCTTAGATCCATAAGACAAACAGGAACCAGCAATCAGCATACTCATTGAAAATTAAGATTTGTGTGGCATGGATTTAACACCGCAGCAGGAGACAGGTCTTTGCAGGATCAAGCCTAACAATGGAACTCTCATATCAAAACAAATTAATAAGCCATCTAGTCTGTTATCAGGGACAACAGCCAATACTCAGTGCTTCAGATGAAAGCCTTCCAACACCATAATGCATCTAATTATGTAATACCATTGGATACTCTGGCTCATTGACCCCAGCTGCTGGTGAGCTTGTGCCATGAAGTATTATAGCCTTTATTTTTTTTAGGCTAGACAGAGTAAGTGTAAATGCTATCCCTATTTATACAGATGCCTAATCCTTTTTAGGATTTACAACACTATATTCTACGGCAGTGTATTCCTTTAGGTTAGTTACACATTGCATTAAAAATATGTTTGCCCATTTACATTTTTTGCCTTTTTCATATTGAATTCCCCCCTCAGAACCTGTCAAATCACCACAAAGAGTTTCTTATGTTGTCCTTCTACATTAGGACCAGATTAATTCTCTCTGGGATTTATCTGAAAAGAGAAACCATTGAAGTGTTCGCTTCGCCACATAAAGCAATGCATTCAGTAATTTATCTGCCAATCAATGCATTTATTGCCAGTCATCATCATCCCCCTTAATATCTTCTTATAGGCTGCATTATGTGCTAAACAGATTACAACAGAACATACTCCCATCTGTGATTCCAGGATCTTCATATGCCATATTCCTCCCCCCATATATTTTTCAAATGACTGCTCTCACCCTTCTCCCTTGTTGCATGAGAGCTCAGCTCATCACCACCTGAGCAGTCGGACAACCTCATAAAAGGAGCATCAGTTACTGGGCAAGGGAGAAGGAGAACTGGAATGAGATGTCAGGAGACCAGATCTGACACTTATTGGCAAAAAACAAGAGAGATGAGGAGGATAAACACATTACCAAGGGCAAAGCCAACTAATGCCAAATTAATGTGTCCGCAGAGGGAACAAAGACACCCACACAGAGTGGTCATGTTTGTTTTTTAAATGTCTCAAGACAGCAGTATCCAGTGGTGACTAAAATACACTTTTTAAAGGAACAGCAAAGTGCACCTTAGTGGGATAATCTGCAAAGGGTGGGGGAATGTAACTCCCATCGGAGAGCTATCGGCCTATGATGTGATAACCAGTGATCTGAGAACACGGCATGATGCCCTTTGGCGCAATCCAGTCACTCCAAAAGGCAGACACGCTGCCTCTAGCGCATAATAAGTCTCCCCCCTGCGGGTGGGTCACACTCGGGTCTAATTCCGGGGGGCTGGGTTCAGTGCGGGGCTGGGGGGGGGAGAATCTGTGGCTTTTGATTTACAGGGGGTCAGACGAGAGGATCTGGTGCTGCCTTCTGGCATGAAGCCCCCTCCCCCCCCAGCCACGCGCACACCCCCGGCAGCCCCCCACCCCCAGCCACGCGCGCACCCCCGGCTCAGACCCGGCTCAGCCCCGGCCGCTCCCGGGCAGGGCACACGCACGCAGACCCCCCGCCCATCGGGTCCCCACCTTGTCCCAGCTGAGCCATTGCCCCACCGCCCTGTCGCCTCAGAGTAACGGTCCCTCCGCGGCGCACCCCGCGAGCCGAGCACTAGCAACACCACCAGCCGCAGCCCCGCCCCTTCGCCGCCCCCGCCCCCAACAGCAGCCGCAGCCGCGTTCCAGGCCACGCCCACCCAGAGCCAGCGGCACCATCCCGGCATGCGCGCTCCTGGCCCCGCACCCCGCCCGCCTCCGACTCCGGCCGGCGCTGCTGCGTGCCCGTCCCTGTACTGCCCCTCTCGCGGTGCCCCACAGGAAACGTAGTTCTCCCTCCCTTCGCGGGTCGAGCTGTGGGAGGAGACTCGGGAGAGTAAGGGACTCTAGTTCCCAGCAGTCCCTGCTCTCTCTCGCGGAGTTGGACGCCGCCAGTGTTTAGGCGGCTAGGGCTGACCCACTGTGGGTGCCCACCAAGTGTTCCCCTCTTGGTCAGAGACCATCTCACGCAGCCATGGCCCACTCCGGCCCCCAGTGACGCCAATGGGAAACCCCACCTTGATGGCAGCAGGATGGGGACTAGTGAATCATAGAATCTCAGGGGTGGAAGGGACCTCAGGAGCCAGCTAGTCCAACCCCTGCTCAGAGCAGGACCAATCCCAACTAAATCAAGTGCACACACCAGCAATGATGTGCAGCCACCTCTGGGGCAGGGAGCAGCTGCTGAGCACTAGCCAAGCGTTTAGGACAGGAAGTGCAGGTCACAGAGCAGCTGAGTGGGCTCAGCGCTTGGCAGGCAGGATTCCAAGAGCCCATCCCACTTAAGAAGGAAAGCAGAAGGGTTTGCCATAAGTAAAGCATAGCTGTTCTTCTCACAAGCATGCCTGCCCAGCAGGTGCCCTGAGCCTGGGTATCGAGGTGTGTGCCTGGGGGGGATATAATACAGGTCTATGAAATCACAAATGATGTTGAGAAAGTGAATAGGAAACTTATTTACCACTTGACATAACACAAGAACCAGGGGTCACCCAATGAAGTTAATAGGCAGCAGGTTTAAAACTAACATAAGGAAGTACTTCATACAATGCACAGTCCAAACGTGGAACTCATCAGGGGAGGTTGTGAAAGCCAAAAGAATAGTGAATAGTGAATCAGGTTAAAAAAAGAATTAGATAAATTTCTGGAGAATAGAGCCTTCAATGGCTATTAGCCAAAATAGTCAGGGATGTAACCCCACGCTGTGGGTGTTCCTAAACCTTCAACTGTCAGAAGCTGGGACCGGACAATGGGTTGGCTCACTTGATAAATTGCCCTGTTCTGTTCATTACTTTTGGACCATCCGGCACCAGCAACTGTTGGAAGACAGGATACAGGACCATGGGTGTGACCCAGTAGGTCATTCTTATGTCCGGAAAAGCCACATCTATGAGCAAAGAAAATCTATCTATTAATGGAGATTCTCTCTGTCTTAGTAAGGAGGAGAGGATGGAAGATGATAAAAGACAGGTAGGATCTGATGAGAAACAGTCAATTAAAAAAGAGTCCCATTCAATGACATCATGTAATGGCAGACAGCTAAAAAATGACAGTTTTTTTTAAAGTCCTTATATACAAATGCTAGAAGTCTAAATAATAAGATGGGTGAACTAGAGTGCCTCGTGCATGAGGTTAGTGATATAACAGGCATCACAGAAACTTGGTGGAATAAGGATAATCAATGGGACACAGTAATGCCAGGATACAAAATATATCAGAAGGACATCACCAGTTTTTCTAGTCACAAGGGAAGATAAAGTACACTGCTTTTGTGGGGTTGTTAGACAGCTAAATACTGTTACAAAAAACATACACCGCCAATCCTACAGATTGATGATGTTCTGGACCAATTTGGGGGTGCTCAGGAATCCATTACTCTGGATTTGCCCAGTGGATATTGCCAGGTTCTCTTACGGAAGTTCTGCATAAAGATAACCTTCACTATTGGGCTGCGTCATTATAGTTCAGTTCAGCTTTTTGGGATGACCCCGGGGCCTGCTGCCTCTCAGAGATTAATGACTTAAGCAGATGTTTCTTCTACTTGGATGGTATCATTGTGTACACCATCCA
This sequence comes from Chrysemys picta bellii, assembly GCF_011386835.1. NCBI lineage: Eukaryota > Metazoa > Chordata > Testudines > Emydidae > Chrysemys > Chrysemys picta. The sequence goes on along the minus strand of NW_027053139.1, from coordinate 26,121 downwards.
GCTGGATGGAGCATCCGCAATGTCTATGCGCAGCATAGGAATTTCGACAGTTAGAACCAATGAGGCCACCATCTTCAGGGGAAGTTCTGAGTGGCAGTTGGGCCCAGAGTTTTGCAGGTATTTATGTGCCTAACTCCCTGACTGAGTAATGGTCAGAGTAAAGATTAATCCATACTGGTTAACCACCTGCTCATAGGGAAAAGCAGGAATTTATGCCCCATTTTAGACAAAACCTTAACCTTAACTGGACTCGCCACCAGGCACCTCCATAATACTTGATGTCGCTTATATGGTTAACTAGGGTTACCATACGTCCTCTTTTTCCCGGACATGTCCGGCTTTTCAGCACTCAAACCCCCGTCCGGGGGGAATTGCCAAAAAGCCGAACATGTCCGGGAAAATGGCGGCTCTGCTCCTCCCCTGACTCTTCGGCTCTGTTTAAGAGCCGGGCATGGCGGCTGCCTGAGCGGTACCGGCTTCGGGCAGCCCCCATGTAAGAGCCGGGCTGCCCGAGCGCTACCGGCTTCGGGCAGCCCCCATGCCTCTGGACCCTGCGCTGCCGGAGCCCGGGAGGGGAAGTGCCTGGCTGGGGGCGCAGGGTCCGGAGGCAAGGGGGCTGCCCAAAGCCCAAGAGTTACCGGCTTCACAGTTTGCCGGGCAGCCCCCAGACCCCCCTCCCGGGGTCCAGCTGCGCTGGGCAAGTGCCGGCCGGGGGCGCAGGCTCTGGGGGCTGCCCGGCAAACCGTGAAGCCGGTAACGCTTGGGCAGCCCTTTCCCCGTGGCTGGGAGTGGGAGGGAGGAGGGGGCGGAGTTAGGGCGGGGAAGGGGCGGAGTTGGGGCAGGGCGGGGTGGGGAAATGGGCGGGGCCAGGGCCCGTGGAGGGTCCTCTTTTTTTATTTAATAGATATGGTAACCCTAGGTTAACAACCCTTGGTCCTTCGTTTATTACCCGCCCGTGTTCATGGCAACAATGACATAAGTGCTGCAGGGTGACCTCACAATGCTGTGATTTGAACACTGGCAGTTGGCCCTCAGTGTCAGTTGCTTTTACTTGGACAGAAGGAGAGGCTGGGTATTGTGCTGGCTAAAGTCGATTTCAGATCCAAGATCGAATCTATTACTGAGGGGAAAAAAGTAAGTGGGCTTTCTTACTCCCCATGGCTGTCCTACCTCTGACCAACAGAGACCCACTTTGCTTAAATTCTGTTTGAAAAGGGTCACCAAATTAAATTCGTTTTTTTGGCCCAGAACCTCAAAGGTATTTAGGCACTTAACTCCCACTGAAATCCATGGGAGTTAGGAGTCTAAATACCTTTGAGAGTCTGGGACTTTGTTCCATTTGATGTCTCTCTCGCTCTAGCATGAAAAGTGCCATCCTAACAGAATCCAGGAGGGAATCCAGCTGTCTGATCAGGGGCTACTTGTGCCCTACCTCTCTCTTACACTCAATTCTTTAGTTCAGCTGTAAAAATTGTGGCAGATAGGGAATAACTCCAGAGTTGATAAGGCTGCATGGTAAGGTTATATTTCATTAACCCAGCAAGGACTTCCGGAGATCACTGAGATCCCTAGAAAGACTTGCCCCCTCTGGGAGTCTCTTCCGCTGATCCCTCTCTGGGACCCTGTTCTAGGATCTCACACAGGGCCCTTGTCTCTGAAGTGGAGAATGAAAGGAAGTGGGTTCTGTTCCAGGCCTCCATTCGTCTGTAGACGAGCTCCATACGCACAGACCCCAGAGGACACAATCAGGGGAGTCGCCCACTAACTTCAGTGGGCTTGGATCAGGCCCAGATATAGGCCCAATAAAAAGATGGCTCCTGCTGTCCCTGCAGCAGAGTGTGGAAAGGAGAGGCTCTTTGCTGTGGCATTATTTCCTCCAGGTGCAGAATGGACAGTAGGGGATTTCCACTTCAGTTCCTGGAGATTTAGGGAAGCTGATCCCCATTCTGTGGCCTCACCCTCACAGCTGGCATGAGAGGCAGCAATTGGGCTCGAGACATGGCCCTTAAAATCTGCCTTCAAGTTGATTCTCCCTAATTCTCCATCTTGGATGAAGAATAACATTTCCTTTCCCCACTATGGCAGATCATTTTGGTTTTGCGCTGCCCATTTCAATGTTTAAAATTTTCCAGGATTAGGAAGGAATGAGGAGATACATATACATGCTCTTTAATGCTTTTGGGGGTGCAATTCTCCCCCGGGCTGAGGGTCAGCAAAAAGTCATGTACCTCTTACATCCCACTAAAATCCAGAGCCTTGGAGAGTGCAATGAAATTTTGCAATGAATGTGAAGAGCTGTAATTTTTCCTGCTGTCTCCAGTGGAGCACAAGCAGCGGCGGCTCCAGGCACCAGCACTCCAATCGCGTACCTGGGGCGGCAAGCCGCGGGGGTGCCCTGCCGGTCGCTGCGAGGGCGGCAGTCAGGCTGCCTTCGGCGGCGTGCCTGTGGGAGGTCCGCCGGTCCCGTGGATTCGGCGGTAATTCGGCGGCGGGTATGCCGAATCTGAGGGACCGGCGGACCTCCCGCAGGCGCACCGCTGAAGGCAGCCTGCCTGCTGTGCTTGGGGCGGCAAAAAAGCTAGAGCCTCCCCTGAGCGCAAGCATTAGATTAAAATTTAAATCTTTGACAGAGGATTTAAGTAATATTGGAGCACAATGTGATATTTTGAATACAGCTAAACTTTGTGTTGCCCACTAGACTAAGAAGTATATTGTGATATTGATTGATGACCATCAAGCCTGTAATCTTAGCTTTGTGAACTTCTTTCTCCATCTTTGTTCATAGTTCAAGTATTGGAGGAAACCAATGATTGTGAAATTAGTTAAGAGTCCCAACTTCTAAAGCAAGTAAACTTCGGGCTTAAAATGTGTTGGGTTTTATGGGCCAGATCTTCAGCTGCTATAAATCAACAGCTCCATTGACTTGAATGAAGTATTCTGATTTCCAGCAGCTGCGGATCTGACTCAACAAAGGTATTATTCAAATGAAACGCGTATGCGATGGACAGTGTTCAATGTGGGTTTTTTTAGAAGCACCATAACTGAATTTTGGGTTGGCAAATATTGTGATGCATGTATATTTGTTTGGATTTTTAGGTGCTTTATAATTCCACTCTTGGTGCCGTCATTGTGTCAGGTTAGTTTTGTCGCCTCTTTTCTCTTTACAAACATTAACTAAGTAACCTTCCTCATCCCTGGGAGGTACAGAAGGGTCAGTATCATCCCTTTTTGGTACATGGGGAAACTGAGGCACGGAGCGGGGACGTGAGTTGCCCAGCATCACACAGTGAGTGAGTGGCAAAGCCAGGATGAGAAATCTATTTCTGGTTTCCAGTCCCATACTCAAACCATTAGACCACACTGCTTATCCTTTGCATAGTTCTGAGTATATTTATTGACTTTATTAAAACAACAAAGTTCCAAAAGGAACCCCCAAACCTTTGCTAATATACAATTTGAGTTGAGGATTTATTTCTGTATTTAAAAGAACTAGATTCATTACAGCTGAGCATTTACATGCTAAAAAGGAAGGCAATTCTCAACTGAGGTTCTGGCACCAACCTTTCATCTGGCCCCAGCTACTTCTCATTTTGTAGAATCACAGAACTGTGGGGCTGGACGGCTCCTCAAGAAATCATCAAGTCCAGCCCCCTACGCTGAGGCAGGACCAAGCAGGGTGCGATTCCCTGCTTGAGGAGACATCCCTGCGCTAGCTGTCATCAAGCTAGCGTGTTAAATAGCAGCGTGGCTGCGACAGTTCAGGCAGTGGCTTGGGCTAGCCGCCGGAGTACGTACTCATAGGGTCCGGGTGGGGTTGTACTCGGGGTGGCTAGCCCCTCTCACCGCTGTCCATGCTATCCTTGCTACAGTTCTATTTTAGCAAGCCAGTGCGAATATGTGTATGCGAGCTGGGTATCACACCCCCAGCTGCAAGTGTAGAGATACACTTGGTGGGGGGACTGGCAGGGGGTGCAGGGTCCCAGGCCCAGATTCTTAGAGGTATTTAAGCTCCTAACTGCCATTGATTTCCATGGAAGTTAGGAAACTCCAAACCTTTGAGGATCTGGGCCCCAGTTCTCGGGCTCTGCTGTCTGTGGCTCACATTTTTAGCTGGAGGACGACGCACACATTCTCACTAGCTTCTGGCTGGAAATTGTCCCGCAGACAATAAGATCGACTGAAACAAAACTGGCCCCCCGTCCTGACTTGTTGCAGAATGGACGTGCACAGCTTGCCAAGGGAGGAGAAGGAGGAGGACGCGGCTGCTGAGGGCACGTCCACCTTGGGAAGAGAGGAACATTCCAGTGGGAGTCAGCGTGAGCCGGAGCTGGCTCGAGAAGATACTCAAGATGGCCCAGCCAAGGTCGTTCCTAAGCAGAGTGGGCCCATCCTAAGGTGTCTAAAGCGAATCTGCCAAAAAGCGAAGAGAGGCAAGATGCGATATCCCCGAACTGTCACTACAGGTAAAAGGAAAGGCTAAGGATGCGCTAAGGGGTGGGAATGAAGGGAGGCAAACTCAGTCTCAACCCCCATGTGTTCAAAGATTTGCAGTGATCCCAAAGGCTCTTGGGTTTGTGTTCCACTTAGGGGAAACTGAAGACAAGGCACAGAGAGTGGGGGGGGGGAAACATGGAAAAAGTGGAGGAGGGGAGAACAAATAGATGTGGCCGCATGGCTTTGCTAGTGGGTGGACGGCGCTCTTCCATGGCTGAGTCTGCATGCAGATCGAGGGCAGCCCTCTGTTCTGCACGGGGGCAGAGATCACTGCTGGAGCTTGGCAAATAAATAATGAGCTAGCAGTAATCAGTCCCAGTACTAATCATCCCGGAATCTCCCAGAGACTGGAATGACAGGAGACAGTGTTCCTGAATCAGGACCAGTTTGGTAAATGCTGGATCTCCGTGAGGTCCTTCCATCCCCAGTGTGAGCACAATACTTACAAGCCCTGATACAAACACTAGACCAGGGTGACGGTCAGACCCCTGTATTTCTAAGGTGGAGGTGATGATGCCCCCAGAGCCTGTATTTCTCTGGGAATCTCTGGGTGCTGGAAGAGGAAGGGCAGTTTCTATTTCTCTCCACCACACACTGCTCTCCCTTCTCTTTCTTACCCTTGTAGTGAAGTCATTGCTTGGAGCATGCAGAACAATACAACACTAGGGATGACTGACTAGCCCAATACCTGGGTTGGAATGGGAGTCAGCATCACAGTTTCCTTCACTTCTCCCCTGCTCAAGCAGGATATAGATGTCTAGCCCTATTCAAAACAAGCGGTGAGAATCAAACCAATCAAGCCAACAAACAAAAGATAACCCTACCCAGAGCAGAGATATCTTACCCCAAAAAGGGAGATGTGCCAGTGACGCCAAGCTTTCCATAGGAACTTCGCTATTGCTCATTGATTTTAGCTGGAAGGAGCCCAGATACCACGGTGATGGGCAGCAGTATACAACCCCAAGACAGACAGACCGTGTCCTTTCTTTGGTTTAAATGAACTGTCTTTTGGGCACCAATCAGTCCATGAATGACACCTCAGGGCGCGTTCGTTCCCCTTTAACCAGCAATGGCAGTAATTTCTTTCTTTCTGTCATTCCTTCTTTCTTATTAGTCCCAGATATCTCGTGCATGGAGACTATTTGGGAGGCGGATGAAAGTGGACGTGAGCAGCATGGCTGTGCTATGGAGGGAGCCATGCTCTTGCTGGAATCATGGAGAAACACTGTTGACTACTTCAATAGTAACAAAGAGGTATAAACCTTCTCCATCTAATCAGTAAACTAGTGTCCCCTCACGCTGTCCGTCCCACCTGACCCAGCCTGGGACATCCCAGAAGGTTTATCACATAGGGTCTGACTTCTCTTCAAACCCTTTGCCTACAGCACTCAACCTTTCTTCTTTCACTTACTCCAGACAATCCAGCCTCTGGATGCTTTTCTCCTATTATACAGATTAGGTGCCTTCTCCAGATACAGCCCACAAACTCTTTGGTGATCTCATGCCCCGTTTGTCGGTGGTATCCTTGATTTGCAGGGATTTCCCACCACTCTGTGCTAGTTTCAGTAGATTCTTGCCCGGCTACTCCCCTGCCTCACACTATCCGTTGAACTCAAGGACGAGACATTTCCACCCCAGGTCTCCCCTGGCGACTGCTCCTCTCTCAGGGCTGGTCTACACTGGGGGGGATTGATCTAAGATATGCAACTTCAGCTACGAGAATAGAGTAGCTGAAGTCGACATATCTTAGATCGATTTACCTCGGGTCCTCACAGCGCGGGATCGATGGCTGCGGCTCCCCCGTCGACTCCGCTTCCGCTTCTCGCTCTGGTGGAGTTCCGGAGTCGACAGGGAGCGCGTTCGGGGATCGATTTATCGCGTCTAGATGAGACACGATAAATCAATCTTCGATAGATCGATTACTACCCGCCGATCCGGCAGGTAGTGAAGACGTACCCTTAGACCTTCACTGACAAAACAAATGGGTCCAGCTTTGTCGCTTATACACATGATGTCAAGGCTGAATCCCTACTCTGGCACTCCGAGTGCAGAAGGTGGAGGCTGGCAAGGATTTAAAAAATCAATACTTGCCACTCCGGGCTTGTATTACACTCCCAAGGTTACAGCTTATCTCTGACCTTGTCTTGGTAAACACTGCCACCACCCAAATGCAAAAAAAACCCTTGGACCCAGGAAGGAGCACTTGGGAATTCTTCCCTGTGGGGTATCCTCAAGCCCTTTCAAATCCCGCCCCCTCCTCCCCCCCGGGGAAGAGCTGAGAAAGAAAACAAAGGAAATCTGCTGTTGCCACCAGCTAATTAAACAACATGCACAAACCTCTTAGGACACCAAGAATCCAATTCTGTTCTTAAAAAAGGTAAATTTTGTTAAAAACAAAAAGGAAGAAAGTGCATCTGGAACTTAGGCTTTTTGCTAGATCTTAAAAGAAAACAATTACAAAAATTAAGCATCAAGATAGATCTCTTGAGGTTCAGCTTCAAGGTTACAAGCAAAACAAAAGTATCTGGGGTTAGCACAGAGGAGAGCCACAAGCCAAAATAAAGAAATAAACCTGATCGCGTCTAGTTAAACATTCCCTGTCCAATGATTTTTCTCGGTATGGAAGATGAATTTTCATACCTGGTTGCAGCCTTACACAGAATTGCTGCTCCGTGTCCCGTCTCCAGAGAACAGACACAGACAAAGAGAAGTTTTTTCCCCATTTTAAAAAGTTTTAGCCCTCCCCTTGGATCTTTTGGTCAGGTGCCCACTCCTTTTCCTTTAGCTGGGGAACTTTGTTAACCCTTTACAGGTAAAGCAAGCAGAGAACAGCCACCAAGAGGGACTTTATAGCTAACTGGCTGGCTGGGTGTTCATAAAAGGGAGCCCCCCCCTTCATTTATTACACATGGTCACGCTACATCTGGCTACTTGTCCTACAGAAAACAGGCCCTGTGTGGAGTCCTCCACATGGAGTCCCATTGCTGTTCTGCTTGTTCTCCTTGATCCAACCCTTCTCTGAACAAGTAGCTCACACAGTCAGGTCCTACACAAGCCAACATTCTGCTGGAAGCCATCAGAACCCTTCTTAGACTGTCAGTTCTTGGGAGCTGGGCCTGTGTCTTCCTTTGTTTGCAGACAGAGCCCAGTATATTGTAGGTGCTGCCCGGATACATCATCATCCTCAACTCACCACGATTTCTGATCCTGACTATTCATTGCTCTGCAACATTGTTAATTTATCTACCAGGTGTTCCGTGTGGAGGGGTTTTGAATGAAGGTAGAATATTCTACCCAATGATGTTCTCTATCTAAATCCCTTTCACCCTGATATATATTTTTTCTCATTTTGGTTTAGGATTTCATTATGAAACAATGTTTCTTAAGACTCTTGTTTGTTCTCAGCAAGAGCATCGACTGGCATAACATGCCTGACTGTTTTATTCACAACTTTGCATCAGACACTGCAGGAGCCATAGTGGTGAGTAAATAATATACACAGGGTCCGTGTTGTTGGTTGGAAAGATTGATGAACTGTGGAGAATACTTAGCTGCTAAACCCACGCTAGGGTCCATGGAATCTGGAGAGTTGTAAAGAACTTTGTTGTATACACTGAAGCAATTATTTCAGTGTGTAAAATTGAGGTCAGTGCTGATTGACTGGAAATATTAGTGTGAATGGACAGAGAGAGGATGCTAGTTGGTGGGAAGTAGGAGATGAGTGGACAGAGATGGATGAGGAAATGAGTGAGTGAATTTGTGGCTGGGTAGAAACGGATGAGATCCCTTTGGACAACACCACTGGCTGAGTAGCTTCATGATCTGGGAGCTCTTCTATCAGAAAGGAAGATCCTGGGTTTTGGCTGGGCTCCTTGTTACTTTTGGAATATCTGATGTTCTTTTAGCTGGGGATTTATTGGAGACTCCGGAGAAGCCTGTGGCTAATTTAGCCTTTTTTGAGGCCTCCAGAGTTAGCTGTGATGCCAGGGCTTTGTATAACCTCCTCAATGAATGTGTGAGGGAGTAGGACTGATGCTGGGAGCACTTGTGTCTCATTTACTATGTTTGCCCCTTTGTGACTTACAGGAGATGATTAAGAAAGAACCCCGGGACTCTCTCTCCAGCACCATACGGCTCCAGGCCATGGCCATCATTATCGAGCTGAGGTAACGTGACTTCTCATTTAACTGCCCAGCCTTCACACCTGGCTTCTCACTCCATGCTCGGTGGGACCAGAGTTGCCAATAGCAGTCCCTCACTTCGTGCCTTTTTCTCTTTAGATGCTGAGGACTCTTTGGGGAGGAGCTGGGGGACTATTGCATGGCTGACTGATGATTTTCTACCCAGTAACATTGTAATCCTCTTTACTCCACATGTGATTCAAAGCCAAGAGTCTCTGCAGACATTTTGAGATGATTTTCTTTCTGGAGGTGTCAGCTGAGTCATTTCCTTCACTCTCTTCTGTAGCGTTTCTGAGCCGGATTTACTATTCGGATCACCAGTCCCTGCTCTCCCGTGCTTTTCCTGTATTCTGTTAATCTTTGCCAGTGTCTTACTCTTCTACATTGTTACTGTTCACATGATCTTGTTCTCTTGTATAGTCCAGATGTCTCTTAGTCTCACGCTCCTTCAGCATAACCCTCAGTTCATGTCCTCACCATCTGATGCCTCTGTTACGCTTCAGCACCTCAAAGTCCAATCCAGGCTTCTTCCTTTTACCAGCAAAAAGCATGTGGTGAAGGCCATGGGCTCCCACCAGAGAAGGGTCTTGCTGAGAACACTCCTCAAGAGCGTGTTTTCCCTGCCACTTCTAACGACATTGCAGGAGCAAGGAGTAATCAGGGGTACAAGCGCCCAGGACACAAAGGTAACTCAAGAATGGCTTCCTGTTACTTACTTTGGGCCCATATTGGTGATATGTGACTACACTCTCAGCGAAATTTCTCATGGAACGCCATTGTGGAGTTTCAGTTGGGGACTTTAGCCCCAGTGACGTGGCCCTGATCATTCGTCCCATGCATACAGCAAGTAGCTGCCACATTCCCAATTATGAAAATGATCCATCCGTTTTCAATTTACTAGGGAACTACTGGGGATCCCAATCTGGGTGGTGAAGCTAGAATGAGGCATGTGGAATGAGGAAAACGTACTTAGTGCTTGCCCCAGAAATGGGGCTGGCTATTGTTTGATCACTGACCAGGTATTTCTGGTGTGTGGCACCTCCCACAGCTCGGTCCTCTTGCATGAAGGGGCTGAATAAAGTTGGGGTCCTGCGGCACTCAATACAGCCACATTTTCAGCCTGAACTTTACTTTAGTCCCTACTTTTGACCTGCAATTATTTGCAGTTACACCTTAGTTCACGTGGGCACCTGAAATACCTGATTTCACACCTAAATCCAGTATTTTGGCATCGAAGTGATCAACTTGACGGGTGAAAAGACCAGTAGGAGCAAAGCTGCGCCTGCAAATTGTGGGTGTAAATATGGTGGCAAATCTTTAAACATCTGACCCGTACTGTCAGAGTTGCTAAAGCTTTCAGTGCCTGCGCTTTTTAATTCTGAAAAGCGATTAATGGCCCTAAAGTTGAGGGGAGAGAAATTACAGACACTGGACCAAATTCACTACCAAAGTCAATAGAATTTAGAACACTTAATTTGCCTCACATCCCGCATGCTCACCTATGCTCTCTCTAACCAAATCATTGGAGTGAATAGTATCTAAGACCCAGAGGAGTAAAGGGCAAAGACACAGGGCCGGCGCAACCCATTAGGCGGTCGCCTAGGGCGCTACAATTTGGGGGGTGGCAACCGCAGCGGTATTTTGGCGGCAGGACCTTCTGCCGCCTCTGTGGGGGGCGGCATTTCGGGACAGGACCTTCCGCCGCCTAGGGCAGCAGAAAAGCTGGCAGCGCTCCTGCAAAGACAAGGTGATATATTTATTAAAGTGATATTTATTTCTAATGTTAAAAATCTCATTTCATTGTAGGACTTTCTTTTGCTATAACATTTTCCTTACTCTCTGATAAGGGCTTTGCTGCATGTTATCTTCCCGAGGGAGGCATTGATGAATTCATTACATCAGATTTGGGGGATGATTTGGAAGATCAATTATAAGAAAAGGGTCATTTATACTGCAGATGTCTTTCTGTTATCAGTTTCCTTTGGTTTATAATGGAAATGAGGCAGGGATATAACGATGCATCTGGCTTTCTGGGTGATTGTCAAGAGCACAGCTTTGAATCACGGCAGGCCAATATCAGTTGAAACATGAGGCTAGTTTTCTCGAGATTCCTGAAGGATTCACTGCCCAGAACAAATCTAAATACGGTTTCTCTTGCGCTCAGGGCACCCACATTATTGAATAAGTGAAGTAGCTAATTATTTAGCAACTATTGTGCACAAGAAGTACGGGCCAGACCCTTCGCTGGTATGAATCCGTGTAGCTTCACGCCCGCTGACGGAGCTATGTCAATATGCACTCATTGAGGATCTGGCCTTATTTTTATAGACCTTGTCTTAGGACAAGGTCTGAACTATAAATTCTATTGGCTTATGACTTGGAAGCCAGAAAGGACCATTAGATCATCTAACCCAGGGGTGGCCAACCTGAGCCTGAGAAGGAGCCAGAATTTACCAATGGACATTGCTGAAGATCCACAGTAATATGTCAGCAGCCCCCCATCAGCTCCCCCCCCCACTCCCAGCACCTCCCGCCCTCTGGCAGCCCCGCTGATCAGCGCCTCCCCCTCCCTCTCCGCATGTCCCCATCAGCTGTTTGGTGGCGTGCAGGAGGCTCTGGAGGGGAGGAGCGATGGCACGGCAGGCTCAGGGGATGAGGCGGGAAGGGGTGAAGTGGGGGCAGAGCCTGTGGCAGAGCCAGGGGTTGAGCAGTGAGCACCAGTAGCGTAGCTAGGGTGGAAGCGGGGCAGCGGCCGCTCCCCCACCGAGCACAAGTGGCGCCTTTTTCATTTTACTCACCCGGGAGCAGAAAAAAAAAGGCGCCACCTGCTGCGGCGCTTTTACTGACGGGGCGGCGCTCCGGGTCTTGGCGGTACTTCGGTGGCGGGACCTTCACTAGCTCCGGGTGTCTTCGGCGGCACTGAAGCTTCATCGCCGAAATGACGCCGAAGACCCGCAGAGCGAGTGACGGTCCCGCCGCCGAGGTACCGCCGAAGACCCGGAGCGCCGCCCTGTCAGTAAAAGGGCCACTGCCGGTGGCGCTTTTTTTTTTCCCACTGCCCCTGTTCCCTCCACCTGGCTACGCCCCTGATGAGCACCCCCGGGCACATTGGAACGTTGGCGCCTGTAGCTCCAGTCCCGGAGTCGGTGCCTATACAAGGAGCCGCATATTAACTTCTGAAGAGCCGCATATGGCTCCGGAGCCACAGGTTGGCCACCCCTGATCTAGCCTGATTTCTTGTATAATACAGGCCAAAGAATTTCACCCTGTCATTCTTGCCTCAAGCCCATAAGATAAATTATTTGTATAATCCACAGCTCTGTGGCGCTGAGCATAACGGTTCCCCCTCCTTTCAGGACCTCTTCTTTGGAACATTGCAGACCCTCAACGAGATGCTCCAGAGTCTGATTTTAGAAAATCCAGTTCTGGCCGAGCTAGAGAGCATCTTGCAGGTAAACAGGATCTGGAGATGCCGGTTGGAGGATGGTAAGGTAGGGAAGAGGAACAGGAAAATCTTGTTAAGAGCTTGTGAGGGAAAGGAGAGTTAAGGAAAGAACGGAGTGCCCCATCTCCACAGGGTTCTCCTATTAGGGCATATGTGACAAGGTTCATGTAGCACGGGGGAGTCTTCTATTTCCATCTGTGAGGTCTGACAATCTCCTCCATTGTTACCCTCAGTTTCTTTCCTGTCTCCTGGTGGCCCTTACATCACAGTGTCCTTTCCAAATGAGGACGTTATTCCCTTTACTGCCCATCATTGCCACTCCTGATGCAATTGGCGGGGTCGCTGCCAGGACTCTAGTCCCCCGTGAGGGCTGGCACCTGGCCTCCACAGAACTCCCAGCTCCAGCTGTCCCACAGTGAGAACCAATGGGTGCAATGGGAACCAAGACTGCCGCTAACTACAGAGCATGAGGGCTGGCCCAAAGTATGCAATCATGAAAGAATAGAAGTTTTCCTCCAGCTGCTCTTATTTTGCTGAATGAAATGCTGGATTGTGTGGCTTGTCCAGAGAAGACTTGGCCCTTCCCTTCCTTACATAGGACCCAATCCTGAATCCATTAAAGGCTCGATCCAATGCTCATTGAATCAAACGGGGACCTTTCCGTTGACTTCAATGGGCATTGGATCGGTCCTTAGATCAATGTCAAAACTTTCATTGACTTCAGCGGGTGTGTGACTGGGCCCTCAGAGAGAAATGCACTTTGCTTTCGTTCGAAGAGAAGAATTCCATGTGTATTTTGAGTCTGCACAAAGCAGACGCAGCCTGTATCTGTAAGGGTACATCTACACTACAGGGGGGAGTCGATTTAAGATACGCAAATTCAGCTACGTGAATAGCGTAGCTGAATTCGACGTATTGCAGCCGACTTACCCCGTTGTGAGGACGGCGGCAAAATCGACTTCTGCGGCTTTCTGTCGGCGGCGCTTACTACCACCTCCGCTGGTGGAGTAAGAGCGCCGATTCGGGGATCGATTGTCACGTCCCAACGGGACGCGATAAATCGATCCCCGAGAGGTCGATTTCTACCCGCCGATTCAGGCGGGTAGTATAGACCTAGCCTAAGAGTGAGATTATTCAGCCAGAATAAAGATTATCCTTTGGGGATCACTTGTATACACCCTTTCCCCCTGTTATTTTTAACCTCTCTTGTTTTTCCTGCAGCTCATGGACTCCTGGATGCAGTCCAGGAAAGATTGCTTGCGGGAGAGGGCTGTATGGAGCAGCATACTGCTCCTAGACTTCGTGGCCACAGAAGTCAAACTGGATGTGAGTAACTCTTGACTTCTAGTGACCTGATTGCAAACTAGACCTACAGGGCACTCTCCCACGCCAGAGAAACTTCCTGCTTAGAAGTATGTTGATGGGCCCCACAATGCAATGCTCCCTAATAGGCGAAGGAAAAACCGATCTCCTTGCTCGTCCATCATCCAGACTGAGATGGGTTGGCGTCTGATACAATCGGAAAATAAATCCAGTGCCCTGGAGGAATAGGCCACCTCTTTCCAATGCAGGAAAGGCAGCTAACAAGGGGCACAGGAAGAACAGGTTTTTCTATGGTTGGATCTAATGAATTTCAGAGAAAAGAGATTTCAAAATCCTAGAGACTGAAGACATTTCATCCCCAGCTGGTTCCCTGTTTGCCTCCATTCCTCATCCTAGTACCATGGGATACTTTCCTCTTGTGGAGCTGCAGGAGGAGGCCTCTCCATTCCAGCCCACCTCAGCCATTACAGATCATTACGATCCTGATCTTGCTCCCACTGACGTCTGTGGCAAAACTCCAGTGGACGTCTGTGGTGCGGGATCGAGCCCTATATTCTTCTTCTGGCTCCCAAGCCTCTTCTGAAGAGGGAGAGCTGAGGATCACGCCCCATTATAGAAAGGGACTGTGTGGATATAGACTCCTTGCCTAGGAGACACAGCCCGCTTTACCTGCAGTGGTAATGGATTCCTCCTCTCCTCTTTTGTACAATTAGGAAGCGTCTCCATTCACCAGGCTCGGACACCTGGTTGCAGTGCTGGGGATCCGCTGTGGGGATCCCGTCAAGGCGATCGGCTCAAAGGCAGCAGAGGCTGTTGGTTACCTCGTCTCTATTGCGTGGCGCCAAAAGAGTAAGAGAAGCACTGATGAGCCTCTGAATCCCCCTCCTGGGAGCTAAATGCTAGAGACTTTCCTCCGGCAAAGCTCCCGTTCAGGATAGTGCCTGAGGAAGAAGTAGAGCATCTGGCTCGGTATTTGTTCCTTTGAACAGAGTGCTGGTTTTTTTGTGGCTCTAGAAACAAGCGTCTGATAGTCATCCCGTAATTCTAGCCCTGACTTTCAAAGAAAGGAAAGGGGAGGGGGGGAATACAGAGAAAGGCAACACACGTTACCGCAAACTGAGACTGGTAGAGCTCATTCCATCAGTGGGAATGGGAAGGGTCAGTGGGACACGATGATAGGGGATTAAACGCCATCAGACCAATTAGATCAGTTCGAGATGCCTGTACCTCGAACGCCCCAGAACTTTGATGGCTGTTGGAAATCTGGATCCAAATCTGGGGCTCGATTCATGACTGTGTTAATCCACTTCTATGCCACTGAAGTGTTTTGGCTAGATTCCAGTCACCACTTGATAGAGCCACTTTATTCTGGGGGTCAAGGCCCTGATCCAGCACAACATTTACGCACATCTGTAACTTTCATCAGGCGAGTAGTCCCACGAAAGTCCCTGGGATTATTCATCTGCCTAGAATAATGTACGTGCTTAAATGCTTTCCTGGATCAGGGCCAAACAAAGGGCTTTGTCCAGTAAAGAGGGATGAGAGCAGAAGCCAGGAAGCAGAATGGAAAGTTAAGAGTGCTATTAACATGTATTTCAGTTGCACAGTTGGACAGAAACAATGTGGAATGGACTGAACAGAGGAACAAGGAATTTCTGGCTGCTTGGAGCCCCACTGTGGTTTGCAACAGCCCCTCCAGGATTGCAGAGGTAATCACATCCTAGCACTAATGACCATTCTACATTGGTGTCAGTCCCTGGATCGCCCATCTCTATTGTGTATGGCTTACCCAAGAATTACAGCTCCTGCCCTTACTCATGGCTAGAAATGACATGCTCAGAAAGAAACAAGATGGGTGAGGTCCAATTTTTTTATTGGATCAACTTCTGTGGGTGAAAGAGACAAACTTTGGAGCCATACAGAGCTCTTCTTCAGACAGAGATAGCCGAGCTCTGTGTAGCTCAAAAGCTGGTCTCTCTCACTACCAGAAGTTGGTTCAATAAAAGATAGAACCTCACCCACCTTGTGTCTCTAATATCCTGGGACTGACACGGCTACAACAGTGAAGACAACAAATGTTCATAAAGAGTGATCTACTCTCTAGCAAGTGGTTCTCAACCTTTCCAGACTATTGTACCTCTCTCAGGAGACACTGATTACAGTCCCAGGTGGTGGGGTTCGGGCTTCAGCTTGAGCCCCGGGCGGTGGTAAGGTGGCCGGGTGCCCGGTTTTCGACCAGAAATTCCGGTTGAAAAGGGGATCTGATAGTGTCCGGTCAGATCTACTGACGGACACCCAAAGTCCAGTTACTGCGGGTGAGGGAGGTGGGGAGGTGCCAGGTTATCACCCGCACCAGCCCCTACTCAACCGGAGCCGCCACTTACCCACATCATGCGGCTGCAGCTCCCAGCAGGCAAATTGCTCCTGACCTGGGCGGGGAAGAGGGGAAGAGCAGTGAGCAACAGTGGAAGGGGAGAAGAGGACCAAATGGGGGGCAGGGCCTCGGGGGGAAGAGGCAGGGCAGAAGGGGTCCAGCACTCCTGCATGAGTGTCCGGTTTTTAAATATTACAAAGTTGGCAAACCTAGGCACTGGGCTTGGCTTGGGTTTCAGCTTCTGCATGTATCTTAGATTTGCGGGGGCCCTGCTTGCCACCCCCAATGGCGACCCTAAACTTGTGACCCCCCTAAACCCATCCCATGACCCCCCTGGGGGTTGCCACCCCCAGATTGAGAAACACTGATATAGTAGATAGAGCAGTATAAACCAGTCATTGTCTGTATGAAATGTTAGTTTGGAGTAACTTTGCTTTTTATGTAGCCTGTTGTAAAATGAAGCAAATATCTAGATGAGTTGATGTACCCCCTGTACCCCCAGGGACGGCAAGTTATATGGGCCCATGGTGCCCGGGCTTGAGAAAATTCAGGGCCCAGGGGACCGGCTCCACCAATGTTCGGGGCCGGGTCTCTCTCCCAGCCCCGCCTGCCGCCCCCATGCACCTCCCTCGGCCCCGCCTGCCACCCCCGCGCGCCTCCCCCAAGCGCCCCCTGCAGCTCCGCACTGTGCTCCCTCGCCTTCCGCCTCCACGCACCTCCCCCGGCCCCGGCTGCCACCCCCGCGCGCCTCCCCCAAGCGCCCCCTGCAGCTCCGCACTGTGCTCCCTCGCCTGCCGCCCCCACGCACCTCCCCCGGCCCGGCTGCCACCCCCGCGCGCCTCCCCCAAGAGCCCCCTGCAGCTCCGCACTGTGCTCCCTCGCCAGCCGCCCCCACGCACCTCCCCCGGCCCCGGCTGCCACCCCCGCGCGCCTCCCCCAAGCGCCCCCTGCAGCTCCGCACTGTGCTCCCTCGGCTGCCGCCCCCACGCACCTCCCCCGGCCCGGCTGCCACCCCCGCGCGCCTCCCCCAAGCGCCCCCTGCAGCTCCGCACTGTGCTCCCTCGCCTGCCGCCCCCACGCACCTCCCCCGACCCCGGCTGCCACCCCCGCGCGCCTCCCCCAAGCGCCCGCTGCAGCTCCGCACTGTGCTCCCTCGCCTGCCCCCCCCACACACCTCCCCCGGCCCCGGCTGCCACCCCCGCGCGCCTCCCCCAAGCGCCCCCTGCCTCTCCGCACTGTGCTCCCTCGCCTGCCGTCCCCACGCACCTCCCCCGGCCCCGGCTGCCACCCCCGCGCGCCTCCCCCAAGCGCCCCCTGCAGCTCCGCACTGTGCTCCCTCGCCTGCTGCCCCCACGCACCTCCCCCGGCCCCGGCTGCCACCCCCGCGCGCCTCCCCCAAGCGCCCCCTGCAGCTCCGCACTGTGCTCCCTCGCCTTCCGCCTCCACGCACCTCCCCCGGCCCCGGCTGCCACCCCCGCGCGCCTCCCCCAAGAGCCCCCTGCAGCTCCGCACTGTGCTCCCTCGCCTGCCACCCCCACGCACCTCCCCCGGCCCCGGCTGCCACCCCCGCGCGCCTCCCCCAAGCGCCCCCTGCAGCTCCGCACTGTGCTCCCTCGCCTGCCCCCCCCACACACCTCCCCCGGCCCCGGCTGCCACCCCCGCGCGCCTCCCCCAAGCGCCCCCTGCCTCTCCGCACTGTGCTCCCTCGCCTGCCGTCCCCACGCACCTCCCCCGGCCCCGGCTGCCACCCCCGCGCGCCTCCCCCAAGCGCCCCCTGCAGCTCCGCACTGTGCTCCCTCGCCTGCCGCCCCCACGCACCTCCCCCGGCCCCGGCTGCCACCCCCGCGCGCCTCCCCCAAGAGCCCCCTGCAGCTCCGCACTGGGCTCCCTCGCCTGCCGCCCCCACGCACCTCCCCCGGCCCGGCTGCCACCCCCGCGCGCGTCCCCCAAGCGCCCCCTGCAGCTCCGCACTGTGCTCCCTCGCCTGCCGCCCCCACGCACCTCCCCCGGCCCCGGCTGCCACCCCCGCGCGCCTCCCCCAAGAGCCCCCTGCAGCTCCGCACTGTGCTCCCTCGCCTGCCGCCCCCACGCACCTCCCCCGGCCCCGGCTGCCACCCCCGCGCGCCTCCCCCAAGCGCCCCCTGCAGCTCCGCACTGTGCTCCCTCGCCAGCCGCTGCCGCAGCCGGCTACAAGGAAGCGGCGCCGGGGGCAGGCTGAGGCGGCTGCTGCGCCTGCGGAGGGAGGAGGGGAGGAGCGCATGGCAGCCCTCCCCCCCCGCCCCCTGGCAGGAGAGTCCGAGTCGACTCGGGGGAGGGGAGGGGGAGGCTTATCCTGGCTGGACCTCCTGAGCAGCAGCCTGGGGGGGCTTGGATGAGTGTCGTGTTGGGGGTCGGTGAGGAGGCCCCCCCTTCCTCTCCCCCAGAGCTCGCTGCGGCCAGCAGGGAGAGGGCTGGGGGGAGTCCTCCTCTCTGGCCGCCTGCCCCAGCCCAGGGTCAGCCTGCCTGCTGCACCCCAAACTCCTCATCCTTGGACCAGCCGCACGCCCCCTCCCACACCCAAACCCTCTATCCCAGCCCAGAGCCTGCACCCAGCACCCAAACTCCATCTCAGAGCCTGCACCCCTCCTGCACCCAAACTTCCTCCCAGAGCCTGCACCCCAAACCCCCTCCCGCACCCAGACTCCCTCCCAGAGCCTGCACTCAAACTTCCTCCCAGAGCCTGCACCCCAAACCCCCTCCCGCACCCAGACTCCCTCCCAGAGCCTGCACTCAAACTTCCTCCCAGAGCCTGCACCCCAAACCCCCTCCCGCACCCAGACTCCCTCCCAGAGCCTGCACCCCAAACCCCCTCCCGCACCCAGACTCCCTCCCAGAGCCCGCACTCAAACTTCCTCCCAGAGCCTGCACCCCAAACCCCCTCCCGCACCCAGACTCCCTCCCAGAGCCCGCAGCCCCTCCTGCACCCCAGTCCCCTGCCTCAACCCAGAGCCTGCACCCAGCACCCAAACTCCATCTCAGAGCCTGCACCCCTCCCGCACCCAAACTTCCTCCCAGAGCCTGCACCCCAAACACCCTCCCGCACCCAGACTCCCTCCCAGAGCCCACACTCAAACTTCCTCCCAGAGCCTGCACCCCAAACCCCCTCCCACACCCAGACTCCCTCCCAGAGCCTGAGGCAGGTGTAGGGGGAGGCGGGACTTGGACCCATTCTGGGCAATGCCAAAAATTATACAAACCTGCCGCCCCTGTGTGTACCCCCAGGGGTATGTGTATCCCTGATTGAGAACCACTGCTCTAGCAGATGGGTTCCCAACCTGGGGGGCACAGCCACCCTGCCCTTTCCTTATTGCCAAATGGGACAGGGTCTTGGCTAGTTTGGAAGGGGACTCTAGGAGGGTCCTAGTATAGGAAAGGGAGTGTCCATATGGGGAAGGTTGAACGCCTACTGCTCTAGTACTTTGGGTTGTTAGAAGCTGTCACAACGAGGTCTATATTATATAGGCTTGATCCAAAACCTATTGAAGCCAATGGAAGTCTTTCCATTGATTTCAATGGTCTTTGGGTCAGGCTGCAAGCCAGGAAGTAGGGTGATGGTGGCGTAATCAGGACTTGGGTGCTGTATTTCTGCTGGGATGTGTTGTAGGAGGGTATCACATACAGTCGCAGTCAAAGACCGAGTACTGTAACAGTCATTACTAATATTACTACATGGATCCCGCAACTGCTGATCTTTTAATGGTGACCCTTGCACCTCGGATGCCTGAGAAGTAGGTGTCTGACACCACTAAATGCACATCCTGACGTGCACGGCAGCACTCCTAGGTTGGCCACTGTAATGGTTTAACTAGTCCTCTTGCCTCACTGTGAGTGATATGGTTTCGCAGCAGAAGCCTCATCAGCCACTGGGGCCCTGTAATAGAAAGGAGTAAAACAGAGCCCCTGAGAAGCTGGAGAGGACCTGCAACCCCCAGAGAGGGCTTTCTCTGGGCTCCAGTAGTTATCAGTCCCCCGTGGAATCAGGACGAGGCCTTTTGTAAATTACACTTTTCCCTGTATGCTTCAGCTCTTTGGAGTCTATTTCAACCCAAGAGAGAGGACAGATTTCATTCTGACTGTTATGGATGGCCTGACGAATCACTGCAACAATAACTGCCAGCCAACTGCAGAGGGATTGCTGTCTGCCATGGTGAACAGCGGTGGGACTAAGGTGGAGAAGGTATGGGGCGCTGCTGCTGAGATGGACAGAAACTAGAATTCCCAGTGCTGGGAACAGTCATACGTTCAGAGAGTTTAAGGCCAGAAGGAACCATCAGATCTTCTAGTCTGATTCCTGTATATTGGAAAACATAATCCCAACTATACATACAAACGGAGGGGGTCTAAATCAGCTGTTACCACTCAAGGGTGGAGTCATCATGGACAATTCTCTGAAAACATCCCCTCAGTGTGCAATGGCAGTCAAAAAGGCTACCAGAATGTTAGGAAGCATTAGGAAAGGGATAGATAATAAGACAGAAAATATCATATTGCTTCCGTATAAATCCATGGGATGCCCACACCTATAAATTCATGAATGGTGTGGAGAAAGTAAATAGGGAAGTTTTATTTATCCTTTCACACACACACACAGACACAGACACACACACACACACAAACCTGGGTTAATACAAACCTAAGGAAATATTTCTTCACACAACACAACTCGTAACTCATTGCCAGGGGATGTCGTGAAGGCCAAAAGTATAACCAGGTTCAAAATAGAATTAGAGAAGTTCCTGGAGGACAGGTCCATCAATGGCTATTAGCCAAGGTGGTCAGGGGTGCAACACCTTGCACAGGGTGTCCCTACGCCTTCTGATTGAAACTGGGACTGGGTGACAGGGGATGGATCACTCGATAAATTGCCCTGTTCTGTTCATTTCTTCTGAAGCATCTGGCACCAGCAGAAGACAGGATACTGGGCTAGATGGACAATTGGTCTGACCCAGTACGGCCATTCTTATGTTACCCCTGTATTGTGCCTAGATAGGACTCATCTCCTTTGAGCCATTGATATGTGGTCTTTGCGACAATGCACCTTGTAAGGCTCTGAAATGAGCCCTGCCAATAATATAGGAAATTGTGACTTTTAGGCAAAACCTAGAGGCTATCTCTGATTCTCCAGGGATGCTGAGGTTCCCTCTTGCCCCAGCTGCAGGATGGGATGAGAGTCTTGTCCCGTCTCATCTGGTTCCCTCTCTCTCAGGCAGCAGACCTTGTGGCTGGGGTTTGCAGCCGGTTGGATTCAGTCCGGCAGCCCAGCTCCAGGACCCTGATGAAGAAGTTAGTGGCCCTGCTGGCTGGCGAGGCGGAGCATCTGGACACAGTGATCTCATGACTTCTGGACTACTCCTTCCCTACAGACAGGTACGAAATGCCTCCACTCTTCAGGCCTCGCGTGATCCTTTGAGGCCCTATATGAGAACCTCACCACTGAGCACATTGTTTGGTCTTACTAAGGCAAAGTATAAAGCACTGACTGTTGAGGACTGAATCTCCCCACTCTACATGTTGGCTGAGCGCTGCGGAGATCTGAGCCACGCTGCTGCATGCCCGCTCCCTTTTTTTTTTAAAGGGAATTTAATGCTGGTGAAAGGTGCCCCATTGACACCCTTGGACAATGAAGACCTCAGCTGCAGCCCAGGAAGTGACGATGAAGCTTCCTCCACACTGCCCCTAACAACACTCTGAGCTCATAGCTGGAGGGGCTGCCGACTAGGCAAGAAAGGCTCATTCAGCCTCCATGTCCCGTTCAATCCCTGAACCTACCAACAAGGGCCAAGTCTGGTGGTTGACTCTGTAATGTGGACAGCGTGCACTGGGCACTGGTCTGAGACCCTTAGTTCATTTCATATAGGACATCTGCTGCCAGAGAAGCTGTATTAGCCATTAGCCATCAGCCTCTCGGTACTAGCCATCAGCCAGTAACAGGTCGTGACCAACTGAGGCCAGATTCACACTGGCAGCCTTGAGCTGAAATGCTTCATATCCTGTGCCAGTGATTCTCAATCTGAGATCCATGGAGTCCTTGTTCCTGCTCCACATTGAATTGCACAAGCAATTTGTGGAAAAATTGGAAAGAGTCCAGCGGAGGGCAACAAAAATGATTAGGGGTCTGGAGCACATGACTTATGAGGAGAGGCTGAGAGAACTGGGATTGTTTAGTCTCCAGAAGAGAAGAATGAGGGGGGATTTGATAGCAGCCTTCAACTACCTGAAGGGGGGTTCCAAAGAGGATGGAGCTCGGCTGTTCTCAGTGGTGGCAGATGACAGAACAAGGAGCAATGGTCTCAAGTTGCAGTGGGGGAGGTCCAGGTTGGATATCAGGAAAAACTATTTCACTAGGAGGGTGGTGAAACACTGGAATGCGTTACCTAGGGAGGTGGTGGAGTCTCCTTCCTTGGAGGTTTTTAAGGCCCGGCTTGACAAAGCCCTGGCTGGGATGATTTAGCTGGGAATTGGTCCTGCTTTGAGCAAGGGGTTGGACTAGATGACCTCTTGAGGTCCCTTCCAACTCTGATATTCTATGATTCTAAGCTCTGGGGACTGGACTGCTGGGCAGGGCGTTGGCTCCACAGGAGGATTTCTCTTACAAAGAGGTTACATTGGTGAAGAGGTTTAATAGCTTTTCTCCTAAGCCATCCAGTCCCTCACGTTGCCGTATTTCTGAATTTCTAGCAATTCGGCTGAGCTGTGGCAGTTCCTGTCTGCTGACCCGGCCCTCGGAGGACAGGTGATGGAGAACCTGGTTGTGAAGCTGCAGAGTCACCACAGCTCTGAGCACCAAGCCTCTCACACGTCTGCTGCCGTAAGTCACTGTTCTAACAGCCATAGCCCCATACAGTTAAATCTATCCTATGTCTCTGTCACACGGCACACTCACCGCCAACGCGCCTCCTCATGCCAGGACATGATGTTGCAGGGCTTATTCCACACTGGTGTCCCCTTGTCCAGCCTCCTGGTTCTGCAACACTCCGCAGGTTCCATGGTCTGGCCCTCTGGCCACGTCACCTCTTCCAGGGTTAACAGAAAAGTCCAATATGGGAAAACCCAACATGTAGTGGCCTCTGTGCCAGGCCCTCAGCCCCCATCTGAGCCTCATCATTCTTGGTCTCTTAGTCCTGAGGTCGGTACTTTGCCTCTTGCTGGGGAACCCAGACCTGACCTCTGCTCTGGGTTCCAGCCCACGGACCCCATGATAGGCTGCTAAGGACTGTTCCTTCAATCCCTCACCACTTCCCTGAGCTGTTCCTCCCTTTTTCCTGCTTGTTAGCAACTCCCATGGGTCTGCAGCTTCTGCTTTTCCCACCCTGGATTTGTGGCTCCTTGTGACTTCTTCCCATCCAACTTCTGAGGAGCTTCCTCAAAGCTGTTCCCAGCCTCCCTGGCAGCAGCTGGGCTGTGTTTCAAACAGTCCTTCTGGTTTCCCTCCATAAGACAGGATTCCCCACCCCCTAGCCTTCCTCCTGGAGGTGGCATTTACTTCAGGCAGTCCCTCCACCTCTCCTGCAGGCAGGACTCCCCCATTCTCCTCCTTTATGCTGGGTTGTAAGTTAGCCAACTGTGGGGCCTTAGCCAGATTCTCCTGGTGGCCCTTTTTCCCCAGTCAGTCCTCAGGCTCAGAGGGTTCAGGCATAGGTGCTGGAACTGGGGGAACGGGGGTGCTGTAGCACCCCCTGGCTTGAAGCAGTTTCCATCATATACAGGGTTTACAGTTTGGTTCAATGGCTCTCAGCACCCCCACTACACAACGTGTTCCAGCACCCCTGGGTTCAGCCTTCTCCTGCTGGTGTTTTCTCTGCTAGGAAGTCCTGAGAACTGACACAGGAGGGAGTAGGATTTCCAAGTAAGCTTGTGTCTGTCTTGTTCCCTCTTCAGGCCACATGCGCCCTCTATGAGATGATCTCGGTGAGCAAGTCCAGAGATGCCACAACCCGCCTCTATCCTCAGCTGCTAATGGCTCTTCTTGTCGAAATCCATTTCAGCCTGGGACAGAGCATAGCAGGGGATAAAGTCTCTGGAAGGGAAAGCAGCCAGCAGAGCCTCCACACCAGGTACTGCGCCTACTGGAAAGTCAACGGTCTAATTACATGGACAGTCATAGAGAAGTCATAGTTCTCTTCTCCAGCTCTCATGTGGCCCCTGCAGGTTTTCCATAACTCTCTAATTCTGAGGGAGTTAGCAGGCAGGGCTTAGGTTGCAAGGGTGTCTCTCAGTGGTAAATGACATACCGACCAATGCACTGCAGAGGAAGTAGAAAGACTATCCCAGCAGCTATGGGGAGAAATTAGTGGGAGCCAATTTGCCAGTGTGTCAAAGGAATGTGGGTCCGACACTAAAGGGCTGAAGTTTTCCTGTTCTGTGGCATTGACATACCCTAGTGCTGATATGCAATTGTCTGTAGGATTTGCTCAGAACCCTTTCTCTTTCTTCATATTATTAAATTGTATTACTATAGTGCCTAGGAACCCCAGTCACGAACCTGTGCCTTCCTAAGCTCTATTTAAACCATTGGTGTGTCTTTCCACACACAAGTGAATCCGTCACTCCCTGACAGACCTACCATGAGGGGGCTCCTGGCACTCAGTCACGCTGGTGTGTTGTTTGAATCTAGCTCTGCAGTGGAGGCTATAAAGATGCTGCTTCTCTGTGTTGGCTGCCGTTCCGAGCTGACTGTTAGTTATGGAGAAGGAGCAAGGCTGGATCCTCCTACAAAGCCCCCAAGATCACCTCCGTGGGGTGAGCCTGCTGGCCAGGTAATACACAAGCGTTTTCCATGCAGTCAGTCCTGCTAGTGGGGGCAATTCCAGAATGAAACAGTCCTCACTTCTGGGCTGCCATGTGGCCCCAAGCTGACCCCTCACCCCCTTGTTGCAGAATGTGCTTCTTCCCTTACTAACAAAGGTATTTCTGCTTTGTGTCACAGAGCCATGGTGCACTATGCTTGCCCTGAGACCACAAGGATGCTGCTGGACCTAGTGATCCCGCTCCTCGACAGAGGTGATAAGAAACACAGGCTGACCATGATGGCCTTCTTTGTAGAAGTAAGTTTCATTAGCTGATGAGAGCAATTGGGTCTTGTGTCCTAGATTAGTGAGCAACTCCTTAAATCAAGCCTTTGAGACTCATTATTGCGCTACATAAACGATGAGCTTTATTGGTC
This sequence comes from Chrysemys picta bellii, assembly GCF_011386835.1. NCBI lineage: Eukaryota > Metazoa > Chordata > Testudines > Emydidae > Chrysemys > Chrysemys picta. The sequence goes on along the minus strand of NW_027053139.1, from coordinate 1,102 downwards.
ATGTCCACATTGCCAGGTGTCCATGCAGCACTGACTAGGCTCCCCCAGTCCTGTCCCAGCACGCTCAGTGTAAAATCTGAGATGGATCCTTTAGGGGATCATTGGTTGCTCCAAAGTTGTAATCAGGAGCCTGATGGGAATATCCAAGAAACTAAGGTTCTGTAGAACAGCATCAGCCTGGACTCTCCCGAAGGGCAGCTGGGTCTCCTGTCGGCATCAGCCTTTCTGCAGGTCCATGAAAGGTTCCTCCCTGCGAAGTCACTAAGGAAAAGCAAAGAGGGGCATTGAGAGTGGGTATGGAGGAGAGAGGATCATGGTAAAAGCTCCCCCAGATGCAGGATCATTAGCTCTGAATGTGGTGAGCAATCTTTAACCTTCTCTATTGGATGGGTTAGTTAGAGGCACATCACCAGGAATGAGGTGGCTCTATAGTCCATCGCTAGGTTGTCCTCCCCATTTCCACGGTTTCTGTCTGGCTAGTTCCTATTGACAGTTTTCAGGGATTGTCTCCTCATCTAACTCATTAAGGGATGGGGTTTAATTCTCTCCTCACCAGCAGTCCAATCCTGCGCCCATTGCGATCAATGGCAAAACTTCCACTGACTTCAGTGGGGTCAGGATTTCAACTCAGGGGTTTAATTTCTCAGTCCCAGCTTTCGCGTGATCTCAGAGCGGCTTGTTCTGCTTCACAGGGTCACCACGAGGGATTCGGCTGCTCTTGGCAAACCCCCAGATGCACAAGAGTCCGCCATACAAATGGTCACTGAACATTTTGTTGCCCTACATGTTCTCCTGGAGGGTAGAGCAGCTCTGCTAACGCCTATGGCGGAGTCTAGTGCTAACGGCCAGTCAAAGCCCCAGGAAGTCAGGGGGAGGACTGGGTGTCACACACAAAGTGGGGCTGATGTATAGCAATGGACGGTACAACATGGAGGTTATGATGCCTCTCCACAGAACCGACACACAAAGTTTTCCGGTAAGCACCCTGTTGCTGATTCGCTCTGTGTTGTTTTCAGCTTCTGCGTTACAAAGAGGCCAAGAAGCTCCCACATCCAGACACTTTGGACCGTCTCGAGGAGTGGACAAAACACCCCAGCCCAGT
>NW_027053138.1:0-54000 GCF_011386835.1 Chrysemys picta bellii | reverse complement strand
AAGAAGAAGAACCACTGGGCTACCTGCAGTGGGGTCTTGGTGAGATTTTCAGAGAGAGACTGCTTCTGACCCTCAGCTGTGTTTCAGGGTTTCACATCATCCAGACGATATACGGCTGTGATCTCCGGGAAGACAACAGCATTCAGGGGTTTTACCAGGATTCATATGACGGACGAGACTTTCTTACCTTCGATAAGGAGACCATGACTTGGGTAGCAGCAGATATTGGGGCTCAGATCACCAAGAGGAGATGGGAGGCTGAAGTAAATGACAACCAGCAGTGGAAACGCTACGTGGAGGGGAATTGTATTTCCTGGCTAAGGAGTGCTCTAGAGTACGGGAAGGAGACTCTACAGAGGAAAGGTAAGGCGGGGGACAAGCCCCACCTAGGGGGACACTACTGGCTACATCTCCATTCCCCAGTTCCAAACTGGAGCAGGTGAGTAGGGGGATATTCAGCGAACCTTGCACCAGGGATAGGTGGGGAAACAACCCCTTCCCCATCAGTTCTGCTGGAAAAAAGGATAAGAAATTGAAAATGTTAAAAGCAGTTCACTGTAGAGAAGCTGCATCTCCAGAGCCACTTGACCAAATGAGCGCAACTTCACATCACAAATTCTACCTCTTCCTCTGATGTGACACAGCCGTTATCAAGGCAATCTGCCTGTGCTTGTGCATGTTAGAGCACTTTGCTTAATTATGGAAGTGCCACTTCTATGGACACCAGCTTCATTCACCATGTAATTCTTCCCCATTCACTGTCTGTACCATCATATTTCTTGTGTTGCCCCCAGCTCGTGTTCCATCAATGATGGTAGCTTTGTCCTTGTTGCCAAACTTCTCCTACAGTCATTTATATGCTTCCTTCCATGCCATTCCCTACATGTGGAATTGCCCTCCCCATACTAACCTGGAAGAAGGCTCCCCTTGTCCTTAAAGTTTTCCCCCTCAAGACCTACCTTTGCTGCAACACTTTCATACTTTACTTTTTGATTCTTTTATCAATAAGACACCAGATAATCACACTCAAATTTATTACCAGCTTTTTAGTTAAAGATTAATCACAAACATAGAAGGGAAGAGGTTAAATGCTTTAACACTCCAACTCAGGAGGACAGTCTGCTTCAAAATGTTAACTCACTATTACCCGTTTATGTACCTTGTCTGTTACCATATACACACATTTCCCAGATTAGTTAGCATCATTACACACCCTGATCTTTCCCTTCCCAAACAGTTTGCACTTGCTGTTCAAGGTTACTTGAAATTTCTACCCAGTTTTTTGCAACAATTATACTAGTTGCTTATTTCTCTCACAAACCTCAGCAGAACATTATCTTGTCCTTTGCCATCTTTACAAATGCCAACAAGAAAAATCCATACACAGCATTGTAATGTGTATTTCAGTGCCAGGGGGCTGGGAAACTGATTTTTCAACATTAGCATAATTCCTTTTGAAATCCATAATATTGGGGTAAATAGATTTGGTAACAACCTACAAGAAATTAGCCAATTCATATTAGCTCGTTTGAGGGGCAATTTAGCACTTTTTGCTTAATGGGCCCTTTCCATCTCTAATTGGTCAGTTTATTCAATCCAGTTTTTGCTCCCTGGCCAGGGCAAGATTCTCCTCTCTTTCAAATCCAGGGACTGAGAGGAGATGGGTACAAACCTAGCACGTGATTGACACCTGTATCTGGAGTTTAGTGAAACCTGTCAAGGTATTTGTGTCTCTGTGGTTTGGAGCAGAGGCCAGGTCAGGGACCTGGATTCAGGATTCACCGTTGCTGATGCTGTGAATTCGGCACAGAAATCCTCTAACATGGTGGTTCTCTCTCATCAGAGGGATTCTGTCTCATGGACTCTCATCCTCCCCCACTGCTCGGGTCTCAGAATTTCATGCTGCAAAGCTCTAGAAAATGCTGCCTGGATTAGAGCTTGAAAACACCTAACTTGAGTTTCTTCTTTTTCCCAGTGTGTCCAACAGCTAGAGTGAGCGACAGGTCATCTCATGACGGCCTCACCACCCTCTCCTGTAAGGTCAGTGGATTCTACCCCCGGGACATCACCGTGACCTGGCTGAAAAATGGGGAGAGCAGACAGCAGGAGACCTACTCTGAAGGCATCCTACCCAATGGGGATGGGACCTACCAGACCTGGGTGACAATGGAGATTGATCCCAAGATCAAAGCCCATTATTCATGTCACGTGGAGCATGAAAGCCTGTTAGAGCCACTCTCTGTCTCCTGGGGTAAGAAGTTTGTGTGTTTGTCTGTTTTCCTAGTGGGAGAGGGGGAATCCATTAAACTCAACCCCTGAAAAATTCTCATTCGGATTTATAGGCTGAAGCTGGACTTTCCTCAGGGTCTGTGAGGCCCTGTCCTCTTTGGCTCTGTCCCCCTGCAGTCAAGTTCTTGTGCTAGAGCTGGGGCTCATGTCTTGCTCTCCAGTTTGCTGCCTCTGGGGCTGTTGGATACATCTCAGCAATACAGTGTCTCTGAAGGGAGAAGATTAACAACGAGATATTAAGGCCTGAAGGGACCATTCTAATCATCTGATCTGAACTCCTGCCTAGTCCAGGGAATCACAGTCTGGTCATCTGTGGGCAAACTAGCACTGATCCTTCAGAAAGAGATTTCCATTCCAGATGTAGTCTCCAAGGGATGGAGAATTCATCACATCCCAGGAGAAGCTCAAATCTGCCCCTTATTTCCAGATAGAGTTGGTCTTGCTTCAGCTTCCAGCCCGTTCTCAACTTCATGCACTCGTGGTCCTGCCATGAGTGCAGGGGACGGGACTAGATAAGCTCTCGAGGTCCCTTCTAGTCCTAGGATTCAGCAGGTTCTCAGAAACACGACTTTATGGGCCCATGTGGCCAGAGGTAGAGGTTTAATGTTGGGAGCAGCTTGTTTCTGTGCGCAGTGATGCTGGAAGAGAGGGTCTGGCCTTGGAATGGAGCGAGGAGGCAGATTAGAGCCCTGCATCGGGGGAGTGTCTCCTATGCCCCTAGCACAAGGAAGTCGAGAGAGAATTTATTACCCATCTTTTTGCTTGGTTAATTGAGATGTGGAAAAATGCAGCATTTGGAAGTGCAAACAATTTCTAAAAGGGCAGCCTGCACTGGAAATCTAGTCAACAGATGGTTTCACATCATAATCCTGCTACTACGTCCCCTGCCAATTTTTGTGTCATAAACCACATTTCCTTATTCTCTTAGAAATATTTTTCTTTTTGCTGTATTATTATGTGGATCTTTCAGACAACAGGAGAAGCTGATTAATGAAACTTAAAGTGTATACAGAACTTGGGGTTTAACAGGTTCCTATAAACCAAGAACAGTATTAAAATATCTCTATTGTCCCCTCTTCACTTCCTGCCCCCTCAAAAAACATGCATAGTGTCTAACTATATTCATGGCAGGGAAATCCAGAGCTTTGAGGTCAGTTTCCAGTTTGTCACCAGAATCACACAATGGGACTGTGTTCCATTAGTCATGAAAGTCAGGGTGGTCAAGGGGGAGCTAGGGGCTGGGAGCCAGGACTCCTGGGTTCTGTCTCTGGAAGGGGAGTGGGGGCAGGTGGGTTAGGGGAGGAGGGGCTGGAAGTCAGGATTCCTGGGGTCTATTCCTGGCTCTTTCACTGACTCTGTGTGATCTTCAGCAAGTGTTCCCCCTTTCCCGTTTAGGGACGATACTGACATTAATTCTCTCTAATAATTAGGTTTATGAAGATTGATTAATGTTATAAAAGTCTTCTATTTTAAGTGCTAAATATTTATTATGAATTGAAGTGGTAGAGGCTGGGTCTAGTGTCCAGGACTTTCTGTGGTGGGGTATAATGCCTGGTAGGTGCATGGTGGCTGCATTGGAAGGGGTGGATGGTTGCAGGATTCAGCCCTTATCTGGGGAGCTGACTGACTGATCCCTGCACTGGGATGAAAGGGGAGTTTTAGTGGGGGATTTTTCCCCATTGCTCATTCTCTCCATTCCATTTCAGAACCAAATAATAGTCTGATTCCCATTGTGGCTGGAGTTATCACTGCAGCTGTCCTGATTGGTGTTATAATCGGAGTATTCTTCTGGAAAAAGCAATGCCCAGGTAAAGTGGCTGGGTTGGGGGCATTTCCTGGACTTGCCGGGCCCTGCACACCTACCTAAGGCCAACAGCAATACAGGAGCCAGTGTCAGTACTGTGTGACTGTCCCACTGCGGGACTGAGCTAATGACCCCCATGGGAGCTGCTGGAGGGCCAGACCCAGAACCTTGGTGCGGGTTACAGTTTATATGAGGCTCGGTTTTCCAGCGAGCCCAGCAGCCAGTGGACTGAGATCTTTGGAAACTGTCTCGTGTCTTTCTCTCCTGCCGATCGTGAGCGCCTGGGACCTTGAGTCCATTACTGGCGCCAGGGGTCCTGTTTCTGAGCTGTGGACACAGATCGGAGTCGGTTCCTATCTCGGGAGCGGCATTCACTGAAATTTGCCTTCTCTCTGCAGGGAGGACGGGAGACGGCTACGCTGTAGCTCAGGGTAAGTGACAAGAGACCCATCGCCTCTTTTCAAGTGACCATCTCTGAACAGCCATCAGTATATGCTTGTGGATTTTAGCCGGGAGCCACTGACAGGAGATCATCACTCCTGTTCATAGGCCTTGTCTACAATGAGACTTTTCGGGAAATCTCCATCTATTGCTCTAGTACCATAGAATCCTAGAACTGGAAGGGACCTCGAGAGGACATCTAGTCCAGTCCCCTGCACTCAAGGCAGGACTAGATAATATCTAGACCAGGGATCTCAAACTCAAATGACCACGAGGGCCACATGAGGACTAGTGCATTGGCCTGAGGGCCGCATCACTGACACCCCTCCCCTGCTGCCCCCAGCCCTGCCCCAACTCTGCCCCTTCTATTAGGCCCCGCCCCTTCCCTGCCTTTCCCACCCCTTCCCTGCCGCCATTCCAACCCCTTTCCTTGAAGTCCCCACCCTAACTCCACCCCCTCCCTGCTCCCAGGGGGTGCAGGAGGGGTGCGGGGTGTGGCCAGGGCTCAGGGCAGGGAGTTGGGGTGCAGGATGGGTGCAGGGTGCGGCAGGGGGCTCAGGGAAGGGAGTTGGGGTGCAGGAGGGGTTTGGGGTGCGGGCTCCGGCCCAGCGCCACTTACCTAGAGCAGCTCCGGGGCCAGGACAGGCTCCCTGCCTGCCTGCCCTGGCCCAGCGCCACTCCGGGAAGCAGCCGGAACCACATGCCTGCGGCCCCTGGGGAAGGGGCCACAGGGCTCCGTGCACTGGCCTTGCTGCTCCTCCACATACCTCCCCCGAAGCTCCCATTGGCCCTGGTTCCCCGTTCCCAGCCAATGGGCGCTGCGGAGGGGCGGTGCCTGGAAGGGAGGGCAACGCACAGAGCCCTCTGCCCCCACCCCCACGCCCCGCCGCCACAGGGACGTGGTGCCGGCCGCTTCAGGGAGCGGCGCAGGGCTTGCGGTGCCACGGGGGCTATAGTTTGCCCACCCCTGGCCTGGAGGGGGTGGGGAGTGGGCCACGGGGAGCTTTGCAGGCTGCAGGAACTAGCCCCACAGGCCGCATGTTTTAAGACCACTGATATAGACCATCCCTGACTAACCTGTTCTTAAAACCTCCAATGAGAGAGATTCCACAACCTCTCTAGGCAATTTATTCCAGTGCTTAACCATCCTGACAAGATTTTTTTTCCCTAATGTCCAACCTGAACCTCCCTTGTTGCAATTTAAGCCCATTGCTTCTTGTCCTGTCCTCAGAAGTTGATGAATAAAATTTTTCCCCTCCTCCTTGTAACAACCTTTTATGTACTTGCAAACTGTTATCATGTCCCCTCTCTGTCTTCTCTTCTGTGACTAAACAAACCCAATTCTTTCGATCTTTCCTCATAGGTCATGTTTTCTAGATCTTGAATCATTCGTATTGCTCTCCCGTGGACTTTCTCCAATTTGTCCACATCCTTCCTGGGCACAATACTCCAGTTCAGGCCTAATCAGCACAGAGTAGAGAGGAAGAATTACTCCTTGTGTCTTGCTTACAACACTCGGGCTAATCATCCCAGAATGATGTTGCCTTTTTTTGCAACCGTGTTACACGCTTGACTCATATTTAGCTTGTGATCCACTATGACCCCAGATTCCTTTCTGTGGTACTTCTTCCTAGGCGTCATTTCCCAATTTTGATGTGTGCAATTGATGGTTTCTTCCTAAGTGGGGTAATTTACATTTGTCCATATTGAATTTCATCCTATTTACTTCAGATTGTTTCTCCAGTTTGTCCAGATCATTTTGAATTTTAATCCTGTCCTCCAAAGCATTTGCAACCCCTTCCTGCTTAGTATCACCACAATCTTAATAAGTGTACTCTCTATGCCATTATCTAAACCCTTGATGAAGCCATTGAACAGAACCAGACCCAGAACTGATCCCTGAGGGTATGTCTACACTACGAGAGTAGTTCGATTTTACTTAAAGCGAATTTGTGGAACCGATATTACAAAGTCAAACGTGTGTATCCACACTAAGGACAGTAATTCGACTTTGTGAGTCCACACTAACGGGGCAAGCGTCGACATTGGAAGCGGTGCACTGTGGGCAGCTATCCCACAGTTCCCGCAGTCCCCGCTGCCCATTGGAATTCTGGGTCGAGCCCCCAATACCTGCTGGGGCAAAAAATGTGTCTAGGGTGGTTTTGGGTAACTGTCGTCATTCAACCCTCACTCCCGCCCTCCCTCCCTGAAAGCGCCGGCGGGCGATCAGTTCGCGCACTTTTCTGGTGATTGATAGCGTGGATGCCACAGCACTGCGAGCATGGAGCCCGCTGCGATCATCGCTACAGTTATGGCCGTTGTCAACACCTCGCACCTTATCATCCACCTTTTTCAAAGGCAGATGCTGAGAAATCGGGCGAGGAGGCTACGGCAGCGCAGTGAGGACATTAAGTCTGAGAGGGGCACAGACCTCTCGCAAAGCACGGGACCCCGTGCCGTGGACATCATGGTGGCAATGGGTCATGTTGATGGTGTGGAATGGCGATTCTGGGCCCGGGAAACAAGCACAGACTGGTGGGACCGCATAGTGCTGCAGGTCTGGGATGAATCACAGTGGCTGCGAAACTTTCGGATGCGTAAGGGAACTTTCCTGGAACTTTGTGAGTTGCTGTCCCCTGCCCTGAAACGCAAGGACACCCGGATGCGAGCAGCCCTGACTGTCCAGAAGCGAGTGGCCATAGCCCTCTGGAAGCTTGCAACGCCAGACAGCTACCGGTCAGTCGCGAATCACTTTGGAGTGGGTAAATCTACCGTGGGGGTTGCTGTGATGCAAGTAGCCAACGCAATCGTTGAGCTACTGCTCTCAAAGGTAGTGACCCTGGGAAACGTGCAGGTGATCATAGATGGCTTCGCCGCGATGGGATTCCCAAACTGCGGTGGGGCTATAGATGGAACTCACATCCCTATCCTGGGACCGGCCCACCAGGCCAGCCAGTACATTAACCGAAAGGTCTACTTTTCAATGGTGCTGCAAGCACTGGTGGACCATAGGGGACGTTTTACCAACATCAATGTCGGATGGCCGGGCAAGGTTCATGATGCTCGCGTTTTCAGGAACTCTGGTCTGTTTAGACGGCTGCAGGAAGGTATTTACTTCCCAGACCACAAAATAACTGTTGGGGATGTGGAGATGCCTATAGTGATCCTCGGGGACCCAGCCTACCCGCTAATGACCTGGCTCATGAAGCCCTATACAGGCGCCCTGGACAGTGAAAAAGAACTCTTCAACTACCGGCTGAGCAAGTGCAGAATGGTGGTGGAGTGTGCTTTTGGACGTCTGAAGGGGGGAGATGGAGAAGCTTACTGACTCGCTCTGATCTCAGCGAAACCAATATCCCCATTGTTATTGCAGCTTGCTGTGTGCTCCACAATCTCTGTGAGAGCAAGGGGGAGACATTTATGGCGGGGTGGGAGGTTGAGGCAAATCGCCTGGCTGCTGATTATGCCCAGCCAGACAGCCGGACGATTAGAAGAGCCCAGCGGGACGCGCTGTGCATCTGGGAAGCTTTGAAAGCTAGGTTCCAGAGTGAGCAGGGTAACATGTGACTATTAAGTTTGTTTAAACAGAAGCTGCACCTGCCCCCGTTTCTTTACCTACTTAATGTTGAAGTTTCTTTGTTCCTCAGTTTCTTTGATAGTGTATGGCATAATCTCTCACTGTGGTCTGTGCAGTATGTAGATAGCAATGAATTTTTCACCTTCAGTCCATTTGGTATGATGTCCATCCGTTTGCATTTGAAACGGAAGATATCTGTCTGTATTTGTGCAAGTTTCTTCATGAGGTTGATAGATTTCCATTCCATACGGCTAAATGCAGTGCCTTGCATGGTGTCAAGTATCAGAGGGGTAGCCGTGTTAGTCTGAATCTGTAAAAAGCAACAGAGGGTCCTGTGGCACCTTTAAGACTAACAGAAGTACTGGGAGCATAAGCTTTCGTGGGTAAGAACCTCACTTCTTCAGATGCAAGTAATGGACCCCCGTGTCTGTACCCTGGTAAAGGTGACTGTCCTCTCCAATTACCAACCCCCTTCCCTCCCTTCAAACACACTCTCCTATAAAAAGCAACAGAGGGTCCTGTGGCACCTTTAAGACTAACAGAAGTATTGGGAGCATAAGCTTTCGTGGGTAAGACTTGGAGTCTTCAGTACCAGACTCCAAAGAGAAACTGCTGAGCTCCAGTTCATTTGCAAATTTGACACCATCAGATCGGGATGAAACAAAGACTGTGAATGGCTATCCAACTACAGAAGCAGTTTCTCCTCCCTTGGTGTTCACACCTCAACTGCTAGCAGAGCACCTCACCCTCCCTGATTGAATTAACCTCGTTATCTCCATACTGATTCATACCTGCCTCTGGAGATTTGCATTACTTGCATCTGAAAAAGTGAGGTTCTTACCCACGAAAGCTTATGCTCCCAATACTTCTGTTAGTCTTAAAGGTGCCACAGGACCCTCTGTTGCTTTTTACAGATTCAGACTAACACGGCTACCCCTCTGATACTCTCCTCTAAAAGAACATGATGGAAACAGTAATTAACAGAAACGTATTTTTTATTAAGAACTACACAGTTAGGGGATGAAACTGGGACAGGGGCTTGGGTGAGGTGCTTGGAGCGAAGGAAAGGACTTATAAAATCTTTGGGAATGAGAGCCTTCTGTTACTTGAGCAGTCTGCAGGGGTGGAGTGACTGTTTTCACGGCCCCTGCCGCCCCTCCTTCTTGGGACTTTGGGTGAGGGGGGGATGGGACTTTGTGGCGGGGGAGGGCGGTTAGAGAGAGAATGCAGCGGGGCTCTGTCCTCCTGCCTCCGGTCCTGCAGAACATCTACAAGACGCCGGAGCGTTTGCTCCCTCATTAGTCCAAGCAGCGTTTGAGTTGCCTGCTGGTTTTCCTGCCGCCACCTGTCCTCCCATTCGCTGTGTGATCACTGGTATTGTGACATGTTCTCCCTCCACTGGGTCTGCTGTGCCGCCTCGGCTCGGGAGCAGCCCATAAGTTCTGAGAACATCTCGTCCCGTATCCTTCTCTTTCGTCGCCTGATCTGCGCGAGGCTCTGGGAGGGGGATGCCGGGGTAGCTCGGGAGACACTCGCAGCTGTGGGATGGGAAAAAGGGAGTGAATTCCTCAGAAAGATACAATTTTGCGAACAATGAATATAGTCTTTCTCTGTGAACAAGACCATGCACAGCACCTATCACATGCGCACTCAGTACAAGGTCGAATTTTCAGCCTTCCCATTGAGTGCCTGGGGTCTTGCTGTACAGATCACACAAGCGGGGCCGGACAACGGAATTCGGCTAGCAGGCGGACATGGTAAGCCGTAGACTTTTGGCTGCTTAAAGCTTAATTTATAGCATTGCCCTCCTTTCACGTTCCAAGCAATGCTCCTAGCCTTGGCCAGTTCCTGCTGCCGGCAACCCGGCCAGCGTGAACTCTGCCCCTGTCCCACCCCCCTCGTGGCTGTCCCTGGGAAAGATCCCTCCATGCTGCCCCTGTCACGCCTCCACCGCATGGCTGTAAACCGCCGGTTACAGTTATGTAAAGGAACAGACAATCAGTCCCAATACTAACATTCCCCTAATTCAAAGCAGGTCACGTGAGTGATATCACTCTGATGACGATTTCGGAGACAGAGAAAGACCGCATGCTGCGTGAATGCCAGCAAGCACCAGGGCCGTATGCCGCCATGCTTTGCGAGGCAATGATCCCGGAGTACCTGCTGCTAGCCTGGCGCGGAAAAGTTTTCTACCATGGAGGACGCAATGAGGCCGCTCTCCCCAGGAACCTGATGCAAAGGCTTTCACAATACCTCCAGGAGACCTTCGTGGAGATGTCCCAGGAGGATTTCTGCTCTATCCCCGGACATATTGACAGAATTTTCCAGTAGCTGCACTGGCAAGGACTAGAAACTAAAGCGCCTAGGGCAAACTAATCATGAAAAACCCATTGTTAAGAGACCATTCCTATTCTGTTCAAAATAAATGTTTAAAACACTTACCTACTGATGTTTCCCCTGATTCACGGTCTGGGTTACCACCTTGGGAGGGTTGGTAGGGGATCTCCGTGAGGGTGATTTCCCCTGGCTGTCGGGGAAATCAGCGTTGAAAGCGCTGTCGACTGCCTCGTCCTCCACATCTCCTTCCTCATCTTCCCCGTCCGCGAACATCTCCGAGGAAGCGGCTGTCGACAATACCCCATCGTCAGAGTCCACGGACAGTGGTGTGGTAGTGGTGGTGGCCGCACCTAGAATGGAATGCTGTGCCTCGTAGAAACGGCATGTGTGGGGCTGGGATCCAGAGCGTCCATTTGACTCTTTGGTCTTCTGGTACCCTTGTCTCAGCTCCTTAATTTTCACGCGGCACTGTGGTGCATCCCGGCTGTATCCTCTCTCCGTCATGGCTTTGGAGATCTTCTCGTAGATCTTTGCATTCTGTTTTTTCGATCGCAGCTCCGAAGCCACGGACTCATCGCCCCACACAGCGATCAGATCCAAGACTTCCCGATCAGTCCATGCTGGGGCCCTCTTTCTATTCTGCGATTGCGTGGTCACCTGTGCTGGAGAGCTCTGCATCGTTGCCAGTGCTGCTGAGCTCGCCACAATGTCCAAACAGGAAATGAGATTCAAATTGGCCAGACAGGAAAAGGAATTCAGATTTTCCTGGGGCTTTTCCTGTGTGGCTGGTCAGAGCATCCGAGCTCGGACTGCTGTCCAGAGCGTCAACAGAGTGGTGCACTGTGGGATAGCTCCCAGAGCTATTAGCGTCGAATTACGTCCACACCTACCCTAATTCGACATGGCCATGTCGAATTTAGCGCTACTCCCCTCGTCGGAGAGGAGTACAGAAATCGATTTAAAGAGACCTCTATGTCGAAAGAAATAGCTTGGTTGTGTGGACGGGTGCAGAGTTAATTCTAGTTAACGCTGCTAAATTCGACATAACCTCCTAGTGTAGACCAGGCCTGAGGGACCCCACTTGTTATGCCCTTCCAACATGACTGTGAACTATTGATAACTGTTCTCTGGGAACAGTTTTCCAACCAGTTCTGCACCCACTTTATAGTAGCACCATCTAGGCTATATTTCCCTAGTTTGTTAATGAGAAGGTCCTATGAGACATTATCAAAAGCCTTACTAAAATCAAGTTATACCACATCTACCATTTCCTCCCATACACAAGGCTTGTTACCCTATCAAAGAAAGCTATCAGGTTGGTTTTACACAATTTGTTCTTGACAAATCCAGGCTGACTGTTACTATCACCTTATTATCTTCTAGGTGTTTGCAAATTGATTGCTTCATTATTTGCCCCATTATCTTTCTGGGTACTGAAGTTAAACTGACTGGTCTGTAATTCTTCGGGTTGTCCCTAATCCCCCGTTTATAGATTGGCACTATGTTTCCCCTCTTCCAGTCCTCTCTGCCATCTTCCATGACTTTTCAAAGATACTGGTTCAGATATCTGCTCTGTCAGTTCCTTGAGTATTCTAGGATGCCTTTCATCAGGCCTTGGTGACTTGAAGATATCTAACTTGTCTAAATCATTTTTAACTTGTTCTTTCCCTACGTTAGCCTCAGATTCTACCTCAGTTTCACTGGTGTTCACTATGCTCGACGTCCAATAGCTATAAAACCTTATGGTGAAAACTGAAACAAAAAAGTCATTTAGCCCTTTCCCCATTTTCACATAGAGTCATAGAATCTCAGGGTTGGAAGGGACCTCAGGAGGTCATCTAGTCTAACCCCCTGCTCAAAGCAGGACCAACCCCAACTAAATCATCCCAGCCAGGGCTTTGTCAAGCCTGACCTTAAAAACCTCTAAGGAAGGAGATTCCACCACCTCCCTAGGGAACCCATTCCAGTTCTTCACCACCCTCCTAGTGAAAAAGTTGTTCCTAATATCCAATCTAAACCTCCCGCACTGCAACTTGAGACCATTACTCCTTGTTCTGTCATCTGGTACCACTGAGAACAGTCTAGATCCATCCTCTTTGGAACCCCCTTTTAGGTAGTTGAAAGCAGCTATCAAATCCCGCCTCATTCTTCTCTTCTGCAGGCTAAACAATCCCAGTTCCCTCAGTCTCTCCTTATAAGTCATGTGCTCCAGCCCCCTAATCATTTTTGTTGCCCTCCGCTGGACTCTTTCCAATTTATCCACATCCTTCTTGAAGCGTGGGGCCCAAAACTGGACACAGTACTCTAAATGTGGCCTCACCACTGCCGAATAGAAGGGAATGATCACGTCCCTCGATCTGCGGGAAATGCCCCTACTGATACAACCCAAGATGCCATTAGCCTTCTTGGAAACAAGGGCACACTGTTGACTCACATTGCACACTGTTGACTCATATTCAGCTTTTCGTCCACTGTAACCCCTAGGTCCTTTTCTGCAGAACTGCTGCCTAGCCATTCAGTCCCTAGTCTGTAGCAGTGCATGGGATTCTTCCGTCCTAAGTGCAGGACTCTGCATTTGTCCTTGTTGAACCTCATCATATTTCTTTTGGCCCAATCCTCTAATTTGTCTATCCCTACCCTCCAGCGTATCAACCTCTCCTCCCATGTTCTGTTATTGTCTTTCTTTCCTCATTGACTAATGGGCCTACCCTATCCTTGGTCTTCCTCTTGCTGCTAATGTATTTGTAGAATGTTTTGTTGTTACCCTTTATGTCTCTAGCTAGTTTGATCTCGTTTTGTACCTTGACCTTTCTGATTTTGCCCCTACATACTTGCATTATTTGTTTACAGTTATCCTTTGTAATTTGACCTAGTTTCCACTTTGTGTAGGACTCTCTTTTGATTTTTAGATCATTGAAGATCTCCTGGTTTAAGCCAGTGTGGTCTCTTGCCATCCTTCATTGCTTTCCTGTGCAGTGGGATAGTTTGCACCTGTGCACTTGATAATGTCTCTTTGAGAACTTTCCAACTCTTCTGAACTGTTTTTCCCCTTAGACTTGCTTCCCATGGGATCTTACCTAGCAACTCCCTGAGTTTGCTAAAGTCTGTCTTCTTGAAATCCATTATTTTATTGTGTTGTTTTCCCTCCTACCATTCTTTAGAATCATGAATTCTGTCATTTCATGATCACTTTCACCCAAGCTGCCTTCCACTTTCAAATTCTCAACCAGTTCCTCCCTATTTGTCAAAGTTAAATCTAGAACAGCCTCTCCCCTAGTAGCTTTCTCCACCTTCTGAAAGAAAAAATGTCTCCAATACATTCCAAGAACTTGTTGGATAATCTGCCCTGCTTTGTTATTTTCCCAGCAGAGGTCGTCTTCAGTAGTGTAGAGTGGCTGTAGACACATGTTCTGTAACCTTGCTCAGAGGAAGTCTAGATGATGCAGTGGTTAAAAACACCTGAACCCCATCTCCTCAATTGCTCCACCTTTGCTATCACTGGTGGAATTGCATTGCTTGCGGGGATGGGTCCCAATTTTTCTAGTGCAGAGAAGGCGGTGGTCAGGAATGTATACGGTGGTGTTGGGCAGAATTATTATCCCCCTAGAGCTGTGCTGTGTGTGGCTGAGTGTGACCCTGAAGGTGTCTGACCTGCTTTTAATGTTACACTTCTTTTGACTTACCTGAAAGTTGGTTTGGTGCTTGTGAAGTCTGGGCCTGATCCAAAGCCTGTTGAAGCCAATGGGCGTCTTTCCATTGACGTCAGATCGGCACCAAGCTGTCACCTCGAGGACCACGAGTTCAAATCCCCTCCTCAGTTGTCTCCTGCAATTAGCTTTAGGAACTAAAACTATGGGAAATATTTACATAAATGATGGACTGTCTCAGAGGCCATCTAATGCCTGGCACCAAGAGTCAGTATAAAATGCGTAGATCTGCCGGGCCTTGCTAGGGCGTAGCCGTCCAGCTCTCTCTTTACCCTCTCAGGGGTGTCTCCAGCGGGTAACGGAGGGGGTTTGAGAAGTGCCAACACAACCTCCTCGGAGCACCCTCCTTCCTCCTACAGTTGGCCCTGAGTCGTGCCTCCCTCGCTCCTCCTCGTTACTCCAGAACAACGGAAATTCACAGGCAAGAACTTTGTTAACGTGGAGTTAAGGTTGCAGGTGCTCAGCCCTGCCCTGTGCTCCCTGTGTCCTGAGAGTGTTGAATTCCCAGAAGTCAAAGGTTGGCAAACCAGGATATGCCGAGGTAGAATGATGCTTCCCACGCAACTCGAACTCTGCCCCAGGTGGGTCTGGGAATAGGAACGGGAAGTAGAACAGCACCAGGCCAAACCAAACTCACCCTTGTCTGTGTGCTCAGCACCGCCCCAAATCAGCGTTCCTCTTCATGCCATCCACACTGTTCTGTGCAGCGCCATTGATTAAGGCGGGAATTGCTGTCGATTGGCAGGGTGTGAGGGTGAAGTCTGTGGTCTGCTTGAAGGACCCATTTGGGCACAGACCGAAGGGGGCAGAGTTGAGGTGGTTTGGCCTGAGTATCCATAGCCCAGCATTTCTTAGTTTGCTAGCCTTTGACTGTTGAGTGTTCAGTGCTTCCATTCTGAAGAGACAGGAAAAGCACAAGTCAGTGCTGACCTCGTACAATGGTAACGTTTTTTGCATGTGAATAGTGGAAATCCAGGGCAACTGCATTGTAGACTGATCTGTGCACCAACCACCTCACTGCTAGGGAAGAGTAAGGTGATGACTGTTCCCTTTGGATAAGAGTCCCCCGTATCTATTAACTACACTGAAGCCCAGCCTTGTGAGAGATGCTAATATACTCTCTCTTCTCCTCCTCCTCTGCACAGCAAGTGACCAAGGATCTAGTGGCTCTGACGTATCTGCCAAGGGTAAGTGAGGGGGGCTCTAGCCTGGGGGCTCACTGTTCTCACTGAGGCGTCTGGAGAGAGACACCTAGTCCAAGTCATTGGACCCTGAGTCTCACTGGCCCGTCCCCTCTAGCAAACCAGCCCCACGGAGCAGAACAGGGGAGTTCTGGATCTCTTATTTCCCTTTTATTCACACAGGTTTGCAGCCAAATGCCCCTTGTTTTCTCTGCGATGAATTTAGGTGTGAAAGACTCTAGTGAGAGGGGTTTCTCTGTGGCTGCTGATAGAGCATTGGGTGAGATTTGTAATGATAAATCCAGCTGCTTCAGAGAACAGTCTCCAGTGAACCTGCAGGAGGGACAGAGCCCAGCACCTGAGGCTCCAGGAACACAGATCTCTGACACTGGAGCTTTGTCGGCGGGGTTAGAGATTTTGTCCACTAAACATGGAGCCACTAGGGTGACCATCCGTTATGGCAGGTTCCCTTTAATAGACGTTGCCTGTGTTTAACTTCTGCAGCTTAACAGAGCCTGTTGGAGTCTGTGCCACAACCTGAGGGGACCCCAGAGAGGAAGATGGATGAGCTCTGCTCTGTCTCCCTACAAGAACCAATCAACCTCTCCCAGCTTTTCTCTGGCACTTGGAGTATCCCAAGTGGGATTTCTGGCCTCATTTATCTGCTCACTGAACCACGTTTTACCTTTTAGATGTAATAGTTTTCTGTAATAATGTTTTATTTGCACAAAATAATTTCCAAAATGTTAATGGATAAAAACTCTTTTAGTAAGAGTTTAGTATTTGCTAGCATTTAGTGTGTGCACTCAATGCTCTACGCTGCGCAGTGCTGTTTGCACACTCTGTACGGTATGCTAGATATGTGAGCAGTAACTGCTTGTGTGTATATGGTGGGGGACCTATTTTTTTTCTGTAGAATTTCATGATTGTAACATAGTAAATGGCCTGGTCTACTCACAGCTGGTAGCACTGTTGCTATCATCAGCGGAGGAAGTCTGCTGGCAGGAATAAGTGTCTGCATTTAGTTTATAAGTGCCTCTAATGGCCTGTTCACCATTTGTAGAGCCATAGAAATGCTGGGCTAGAAGGGACCTCAAGAGGTCACTGGCAAGACCAAGTAAACCAAGACCATCCCTTGTCACACCGCAATAGCCTCTCCCTCAAGTCCCCTGGGAAGGCAGATCAGTATTGTATGTTGCTAACGCTGGTGCAGTATTCTGGGAAGGGTTAAAGGTGTGAGTGAGTGGGGAATGGAAGGTTCCTTTGCAGGTTTCAGGAGGCCAAAGGAGGGAGAGAGAGACAAGGGAACGGGTTAACTTGACACTCCAGCTAGGCCTGAAGATAAGAGGTTGACTCCAGCCCAAGGTCACTGCACACAACAGATTCTCTGCTACCTGCCAAGAAAGAGGGGGGCCGAGCTTCCAACCCTGCCCTGCCATAAGAAAGGAGACTCGCAGAACAGAAACTGGAGGGGCTGTGAAAACGAGGGAGACTGTGAAGGTCAGCGAATGGGAGAACAGGCGTCTCCCATCCCCTGAAGCCGGAGTGTTTTGGGGAAGCTGAGGAAGCCACAGATAACCGGTTCAGACTGGGGCAGAGAGCAAAAGCCCTCAGGAACACCTAGGGTAAAAACCCTCCCGAGAGCAGAAGCAAGTTGGAGATTTACAGCAGACCCCGGACGACCTGTGCACAGGGAAGAACTCCCGTCCACCCTTCCCCCCGCCTTCTTCTTACATTACACCCAGACTTGGGTTGTGCGTGTGAGAGTACGGGTTAGGGCTCAGGCACGAACGTTTCCTTCCTTCCTTCCTCAGAGTGACATGGGAAACACGCAGCACTCTCCGCTGTTATTTTCTTAATAAAACTTTAAGCTTAGTTACTTGGTGTGCTCTCTTCATCTCCACCCCTAAAAATCCTGCTGCCTTAGACTGATCACCTAAGGTCTCTGGCAGCTTGGTAACATAAATCTGTCACACCCTGACAGATGTTTGTCCAGCCTGTTCTTAAAAACCTCCAATGATGGGGATTCCACATCCTCTCTAGGTAACCTATGTGACTAAGTGGGATATTTTCCTAATGTTGCGTATGTATACTGTGTGTGTCTCAGTTTCCCCCATGTGCTGCATGTCGAACCAAGGTGGGAGGAGGGGTGTCTGTTGTTGCAGAGGACCAGGTGTGACTCAGTCTAGCAGCCTGGACCCCAGACCATAGCCTGGACACTTTGTAACTTAGCAACTGATGACCTGAAGGCCCATCCCAACTTGGAGCCAGCCAGTTATGGGCAGCAGAGAGAACAGAGAGCTGAAGAGAGAGAGTCACCTGGAGATCTGTTTGCCTGGGAAAGAAGAAAGGATGGCGGCGGGGCCTTGGAGAGGATATAGGAGGGACCACAGGAAGGAGGAGTCACTTCTGGGCTGGGAACAAGGAGCCACCTGAGCCCACCTTGGTGGGGACAAGCCCAGCAGGACGGTGCTGAGAATTTCTTGCTCAAGGCCCCTGAGAACTTCCTGTGTTAGGTTCAGACGTACAAGAAGCCCTTCTGTTTTGCACCAGCTGGGAGTCGATGCAGTCCAGAGACGGGGGGGCTGCATTGCTTCTTTTGGGTGTGAAGCCTTCTCCAGGGGTCCAGTCCAAGTAGACTCACTGCGGCGCGGTCACAGCGAGGAAGGCATGCTGAAGGCTCAGACCTGTGGTAATGGGAGGTGGAGGAGCCTACGGCTTAAACCCCAAGCAGCAAGTATGCTCAATACATTAAAGAGCGGTTCCTCCCATGGGTTGTGGAAGCTGAGAGCGCATTTGCCTGTGGGTCTGCGGCAACCTGTTCCACAGATTAGCTATCCTCATAGAAAGTTTTTCTTAATGTCTAACCCAGGGGTGGGCAACCTTTTTGTCCCGAGGGCCACATCGAGGTTGCAAAATTGTATGGAGGGCCGGGTAGGGAGGGCTGTGCCTCCCCAATCAGCCTGGCTGCCCCCCTCCCACTTCCCACCCCCTGACTGCCCCCCTCAGAATCCCTAACCCATCTAACCCCCCCCCCCCCCCGCTCCTTGTCCCCTGACCTCCAGAGACCCTCCCTGCCCCTAACCACCCCCCCGGAACCCCACCCCCTACCCAACCCTCCCTGGCCGCCCCGCCCCTTATCCACACCCCTGCCCCTGGACAGACCCCCCGAGACTCCACGCCTATCCAACACCCCCCGTTCCCCGTCCCCTGACCGCCCCTCCAAGAACCTCCACCCCATCCAACCGCCCCCTGCTCTCTGTCCCGTGACTGCCCCCCGGGACCTCCTGCCCCTTATCCAACGCCCTGGCCCCCTTACCATGCTGCTCAGAGCAGCAGGAGCTTGCAGCCCCGCCGGAACTAGACACACTGCCCCGCAGAAGCTCACAGCCCTGCACCCTTACAATGCCGCTCAGGGCAGCAGCCCGGATGGAACTAGGCGCGCTGCCCTGCTGGACTGCGCAGACCCACCTGAGCGCTGCCCGGGCGGCGGCATGGCTGTGGGGGAGAGCAGGGGAGGGGCCAGGGGCAACCTCCCTGGCTGGGAGCTGAGAGGCCAGGCAGGACGGTCCCGCAGGCCGTAGTTTTCCCACCCCTGGTCTAACCTAAATCTCCATCACTGCAGAGCATGCTGATTTCCCCCTTCTTCTATTTTCAGTGCAGCTGGAGAGGAGTTGATCTCAGTCCTCTTCCTAACAGCCCTTAACTTATAGGAAAACTTATCAGGTCCCCTCACAGTCTTCCTTTCTCAAGAATAAAGATGTCCATTTTTTTAACCTCCTGTCTTGCATACGACACCTTTGTTAATACACTGCAGAATGATATTTGCCTTTTTCACAATAGCCTCACATTGTTTACACATACTCAGCTTGTGGTCCACTGGAACCCCAGCTCCTGTTCTGTAATATTGGTACCTAGGCTGTTTAATGCATTTCATTTTGTCCTCCTGGCTGAAATATTTGCACTAGTCAAGATAAATTCAACAAAGATGGTTTCAGACCAATTCTCCAATTCGTCAAGATTGTTTTGAATTCTAATCCTGTCCTCACAACTGCTGGCCGCCCTTCCCAGCTTGTTCGGGCCTGCAGCATTTCTAAGTACACTCTCCACTAGAGCATCTAAATCATGACTGAAACGGTGAAAACTGTCAGAGCCAGGACCGACTCTTGTAGGACCCCACTAGCAATGTTTTCCCAGCGTGAGAGTGAATCATTGATAACTACTGAGAGTCTTTACAGTCATTTCATCTAGACCTGAGCCATAAACAATGTAGACCAACCTAGGTGAGATATAGATGCAACTGTGGGTTCCCATTCCTTCTGCTGCTGTCTCTGACCCGGGTATCCAGTACAGGAGGGGAGTTTGTACCTTTACTCTGGCTAAGCAGAATAACCCCTTCCCTCCTGTAGCATCCCCTGGGTGTGGGTGTGGTCCCTGTGGGGCTGCCCCAATTCCCCTTCCTCACCCCGCTCAGTGGAACAGATTCGGTTCCACTTGCCCCAACTGAAAAGGAGAGTGGTCCCGGAGTCGGTGCTTTGGAGGTGCAAGATGAGTCAATGCTTGTGTAGGATCTGCACAAAAACAATGCTAGGCACTCCCCCTGCTGGCTATAGCTGCAGAGAAACAAGCCTGTCCTCCCAGAGCCAGGTTGGGACTAGAGGCTGTTCTACAAACACGGCACCCCTCACCCCAACTTTACCCCACCTGTTCCCCACTCCTTCAGTGACTTTACCCAGTGCAGGGGGATCATTTGCTGGGTTTTGCCAGCGTAACCCACAAAGAGTTTTAGGAAAGAATTGTTATTGATTAGAACAGGGGGCCGGGAGCCAGGATTCCTGGATTCTGTTCCCATTTCTGCTGCTTCCACAGAAAATCAGTCGTTTTCCTCTCTTTGTGCCTTTATCCCCATCAATAAAATGGAGCCAACAATGCTCTAGAAGTGCTAGGGATTATTGTATTGCAGTTGCCAAGGTTAGGGCAGGCTGCAAAAGGGAGAGCAAAACTGGTGGTTAACACTGAGGTTAAACTCACCAACCTGTCATAAACTCTGCTTCTCATCCCCCATACTGGTTATCGAGAAGCTGAAAAAAGAAATCACATTGTGTTTCAGTTTTCTGGCTCCCAATCAGCACCTAGGTCCAGTACAGTGAAAGTTATTTAAAAACTCTGCTCGTTATACAAAATATTCTGGTAACCCCAAAGGGTCATCCACAGTGCCAGGTCAATATTAAGTTGGATCTTACCCAAAATACCACGCTGCCAGGCAATTCTTTAGTGTCTAAAATGATAGGTTTATTGTAAGGAAAAAAGAAAGACAAGAGGGTTAAATGATAAAGCACTCAGATATATACAGCGACTTCAAGGTCCATATATCAAGTTCTTAACAGTACTGGGGAATTCACTGGCTTGAAAGTCCCTCTGGATCACATCCACAGCTCGGATGGGTCATTCAATCCTTTGTTCAGAGCTTCGGCTTGTAGAAAAGTCACTCCAGAGATAAGGAGCAGGAATGACAAAATGGAGATGATGCAGCTGCCCTTTATATTCCTTTTCCAGGTGGCTTGTACTTCCTGTGTCCCAACTACAAACTAACAGCACCTGGGCCTGGAAAAGCCTTAGGGCTTGTCTACACTGCCAAGTGAACGACAAAAGTTTTGGTGTTCACCGGTGCTTAAAAAAAACCTTTGTAAAAGACGAACATTTTGCCAGTCAGCAGCATGAATGCCACGTTGTCAGCAGGAGCCCGGTCCTGTCAACAACAATAACCCCACTCATAGGGGGTGGACATTTTTTGTCGGCAAAAGTGCCAACAAAAAAAGTTCACACTGCCAAAGTTTTAGCGGCGGGGTTGTGTTGCTAAAAGCTGGGGAGTGTAGACAAAGCCTTAGAGTCCCCTGTCTATAGACATGGCCCTACAAGTCCTGCTGAGTCATAAGGCGTAGTCCCTGGCCTTTCAATGGGTTCATTGTACAGCTGATGACCCTTGATGGGCCATTGAACAGGCCAGGCAGTGCTGATGCCAGTCTGTGTGTCGGTGTCACTCAGAAACACAGCACAAGTCTGGAAACACAGATATACCCTACGTATCTATAACTCGCACTACAAAGGTGATACAAACATATAAATAAGATTATCATACTTGGCAAATCATAACATTTTCACAAATACCTCACATGGCATATCTAGCACAATTCATCGCAATTGTATAATACTGGTATCAACAATATGATAAAGTGTCTCCCACATTCCACAGCATCACAGTGCCCCCCATCCACCCGGTTAGCTCTAAAGGAGGTGATCTCCTTACAGGTTTTGATGGACAGGCCTGGGTTCTTCTGGATCCTGCCCTCAGCTCAGTGGGGTTTAACTTCCTTATTTTCTTCCCGTATGAGTTTATTTGGCGGTGCCTCCATCCCCTGTGCCCCTTCCTGGCAGGATCATCAGGGCAGCTTAGGAGGGAAATTCTAACACCAGTGTAACCCCCACTTACCTGCCAGATATTTGGAGGCTCCCAAGAAATAACACACACAATTCAACACAGTAATTATATTAACCAAGAGGTAAATATAATGTAACTGGTTAAAACACTATTCTCAGGGTCATTGGTGCCCATGCTGATAATACACCTGAATTTCCCCAGGCACGTGACCTGATATAGCAAATGTAAAATTAGTGTCTTGTTGGTACATGTACTTTGTAGGGGCCCTTCGTGACCTGTGACCACAAGATCTGTGCAGCTGTTAGGAATGTGGCTGACTGGGCTCAGTGCTGCCCGAGTGACTCACACGGGGATAGGGTGATAAATCCCTCTGCAGATTTATAGGCAGCAGCAACAGTCTCTGCTCGGACCCCAGGGAAGCACCAACAGCCTCTAAGGCTCCCAGCAGCAGCTGGCGACCAGCCGGGAAGTGTGAAAAATCGGATCGGGGCAGGGCGGGGGGGCGGGGGGGTGTAACAGGTGCCGATATTAGACAAAGCCCCAACTATCAGGACTGTCCCTATAACATTAGGACATCTGGTGCCCCTGGCAGCAGCGCCTGGTAGGGACAGAGCCCCCCCGTCCCCCAGCAGTCTGGCCCCTTTCCCCAACACAGAGCCCACTGCCCCCAGGGGAGAACACAGGGTAGTGCAATCTCCATTGACACCCCCCCACACACACAAGTAGCAGGGCTTTCCCCCGCTGTTCCACCCCCAGGAAAAGCAAAGGGTGAGCTGATGGTCCCTCTAGGACCAGCTCCGAGCACCCAACTTTCATGAGTGTCGGAACCCAGCAGCACACACACAGAGGTGCATTGAGCACTTGGGCTATGCGGAGCCTCCGCTCCATTGCTCCTACCTTTGCACCATGTTATTGGTTAACTTGTTTTAATCAATTGGAGTTACTTAATTTTTTTAAATGTCCAATTCTCCTAAAAAAAAAAACCATCAGTCCAGAATATTCCCACCAATACGTAACATTCCCAGGAGCAATTCCTAATAAAATCAAAACTGCAACATAGTTCAGTCATTTCTTTGCTTAAAGCACCTTCATTTTCCGCTCTTCCACCTTGCTAGGATCACCGCACCTTCATGCCCCTATTTCCTTTACTGTGGCATCTTGTCTGTCAGTTTCACACATTCCAGAAAAATCTCTCCCCGTCCGCCACTCACGCATCAGCGCGGATCTCCCCAAAGCACCTGGCACACAGCTGTCAATCTGCAGATACTCAGTGTATAGTCCAATGGCTGCTCTCTCCTCTCCGCTGTCAAGAAACCTGACCAAGTGCCTTTGCTACAAACCAAGTCTGGGATTTATTGGTTTGATTGGAGCCTGCTGGGGTGTCCGGCCACAGTCAATACAGCCTGCAGAAAGAACACAGACATGCAGCTGAACATTTGACCACACCTCCCACTGCATCACGGACAAGCTACCCTGATTTGAACTCTGGGCGAGGGAGAGTCCGATTACCAATGGAGTTGCACGGGATGAGCAGTACCCAGGGCATTCTACTCTGTGCCCTTGTGGCTGGGGGCTAGGGAGGGGGAAAGAAAACAAACAGGTGCTCTGAGGACACTCAGTTCAGCGCACTTATGACACCTCTGTTTTCCACTTGTTTTACATAATCCCATAGCAGATATTCCATCATCTTGCCTGGGATGGATGTCAGGCTGACAGCGTATAATTACCCACATCACCCCCCTTCCTCCCCATGTTCCCTCCTGCTCCTTGCCCAGCATGGGGCAGGAGTGGTGACTGCGGGCGGGTGGGGGGGGAGGGCTGTGCTGGTGGAGGGTCCCGCCGTAAAAGGGAAGGGTCGGAGAGTGGAAGGGCAGGCTCAGTCAGTCTGCCCTGGCAGTCGAGATGGGGGGCACTAGGACCCCACGGGAGCAGTTGCTGCAGGGAGGCAGCATGGAGCTGGCGGAAGAGGCAGCCAGGGATGCTCTGCTCCAGGGAGGCAGCTAGAGAGGCCGGCGTGAGGGGGCGGGAGGTGGGGCCGGGGTGGGGGGGAGGGGGAGAACACCCGGCCCCAAATATTGGTGGAGCTGGGCCCCTGGGCTCTGAATATTGCTGGTGCCTGTGCACCACATGGAGATATAACTCACCGCCTATGCCTAGAAGTCTATATCCCTCCCTGCTCAGGTGAAGTCCATCCCGAGAGAACAGTCCTCTGTCCATGAATGCCTCCCAGTGGCCATACATCCCAAAGCCCTCCTCATAGCACCACTGCCTGAGTCATCTGTTGAGCATCATAATCCTGTCACACCTTTGCTGCCCTTCTCTAGGCACAGGCAAAATCCCACTGAAGAGCACCTGAGCCTCCATTTCCTTAAGCGTCTTCCCCAACCTGGCATAGTCGCCCTATGGAAACCACTTCAAGCCAGGGGGTGCAGCAGGCCAAGCACCCCTCGTTCTGGCACCCCTAGCACCCCTATTGAACCCAGCACACCACCAAACACCTGCAAAACCAGACAGCAGCCAGGGTTGTGACCTTTTCCTCAGCTCAATTCATAAAAAAAGAAAATGAGCTATTTAAAAAAAATGAAGATGATAGATGTCAAGGCTGAATCCCCACTCTGTCACTCCCAGTGCAGGAAGTGGAGGCCCGCAAGGATTTTAAAAATTAATATTGGCCACTCCAGGCTGGTATTAAACTCCCAAGGTTACAGCTTCTCTCTGACCTTGGGTTGGTAAACACTGCCACCACCCAAATGCAAAAAAAAAACAAAAAAAAAAACACCCCTTTGAACCCAGGAAGGAGCACTTGGGAATTCCTCTCTGTGGGGTACCCTCAAGCCCTTTCACCCTCCCACCCCCAGGGAAGAGCTGAGAAAGAAAACAAAGAAAATTAGCTGTGACTATCAGCTAATCAAACAACATGCACAAACCTCTTAGGGACACAAAAAATCCAACCCTGTTCTTAAAAAAGGTAAGTTTTATTAAAAACAAAAAGGAAGAAAATACATCGGGAACTTAGGCTTTTGCTAGATTTTAAAAGAGCAATTCGAAAAAGTAAGCACCCAAAATAGCTTCCTTGTGGGTTCAGCTTAAGAGTTACAAACAAACAAAAGCATCTGGGGTTAGCACAGAGGAGCTCCACACGCCAAAATAAAGAATAAACCTGATCGCATTTATCTAAATGTTCCCTCTCCAAATGGTTCCTTCTAGGTATGGAAGATAATTTTTCATACCTGGTTCAAAACATACACAGCATTCCCCCTTATAACATTGCTGCTCCGTGCCCCTGCTTCTCCAGAGAACAACAGACAAAAGGGAAAGTTTCTTTCCCATTTTAAAAAGTTCTGCCTTCCCATTGACTCTTTTGGTCATGAGCCCACTTCCTTTTCTTTTACCTGTGGGCTTGTTAACCCTTTACAGGTAAAGCAAGCAGAGAACAGACCAAGAGGGATTTTACAGCTAGCTGGCTGGCTGTCTATCAAAGGGAGCTACAGCCCGCTTCATTTATCACAAGAGACTAGCTGCTTTTTTCCTCCATGTCTTTTCTGAGATCTGACCGTCTCTTTCTACCCACGTCACTAACACCATCATCCAGGCCCATCATCATCTTCCGCCTTGACTCCTGCAACTTCCGCCTTTCTGGCTTTCCAGCCTGACAGCCCTTCACCCAGTCTGTAGGGCCGTACTACATGAGGGTTCCGGCTGTGGGTGCGGGTTCCTGGGTGGGGCCGTGGGTGAAGAGTTTGAGGTGCAGGAGGGGGTTCAGGGCTGGGGCAGGGGGTTGGGGTTGCGGGGGAGATGAGGGCTCCGGCTGGGGATGCAGGCTCTGGGCTGGGGCTGAGGAGTTCGGAGTGCGGGAGGGGTGCAGGCTCTGGGAGGCAGTTTGCGTGCAGGAGGGGGCTCAGGGTTGGGGCAGATGGTTGACGTGCAGGCTCTGGGGTGGGGCCGGGGATGAGGGGTTTGGGGTGCAGGAGGCTCTGGTTTGGGCTGGGGCTGAGGGGTTTGGGGTGCAGGAAGGGGCTCAGGGTGGGACGGGGGTTGGGGCATGGGAGGGGGTGCAGGGTCCAGGCAGCGCTTACTTAAGGTGGCTCCCGGGAAGCGGCTGGCAGGTCCCTGTGACTCCTAGGTGAGGGGCCAGGGAGACTCTGCTACAGTAATTGTCTGTGATTCACTGAAAAGACAAATACCTGCTTTGGGGGAACTTACAAGGATGCCACATTCTTCTTCTACTTAGCATTAAGGCACTGACAACTGTGCGCTCTAACAATGGGGACTTTATGATTAAAAAGATGTTAGAAGCAATGTAATCAGTTAAGGCAAAATTCTACCTTATTGGAATTGCTCATGTGTCTCCCTCTTGCAGATAATAGGAGCCACATGCAAGCATCCGATTTCAGAATTTGGCCCTTAGGCATGAGGTACGTATTCGGATACTGCAAGATAAGACGGCACTGGTGCTACAAGGAGTTTTGGAGTACCCACCATTGCTTCCAGCAGGCCTGGAAGAACCAAAATGTAGCAGCCTGCCAAATTAAATAAGCAATTGAAAATAACTCCAGCCGTGCTTTGGCTGGCCCACAGTCCGAGGGCCAGACCAGCCTCCTGGCACTCACCTCACCCCATGCGGAAGGTCAGCTACAAGAAGTCACTCGGTTCTCTGACTCAGTCTCCTGCTTTAATGAGCCCATATTCCTCTGGGAAATCATCCTAGGGTTTAAAGGTTAGATTGTGAGCTCCTTGGAGCAGAGAATGTTTGGAAAGTGCCTGGCCCTCAATAAATAAGGAGAGGTTTGACCTCAGAGCAAACGGAGGTCTTGCTGGGAAATGTTGAATTCATGAACGAGTAAGAGGGTGTAAACTGAAATCATCTCACATCGTGTGAGCACCAAGTTTCTGGCCAGAGATATAACCACTGCTGACTGCATCCTTGAGAGAGAGGGTTAAAATAGGTCAAATAAGTTATTCCATGTCTTGTTCCATTATCCATCAAACAGACTTTGATCAGCTCGGAAGCAGGTTCTCTGAGAAGTGGTATTGAGAGGGGAGCTCTCTTGCAGTCCCACTTGGCTGACTAAGGTCTCTTTTCTAACGATGAGTCAGGCTGCTAATCAGCCATGCCATGGCAGCAGCAGCAGAGTTAGGTCTCCTCTAGAAAGGCAGCCAAAAGGGGAGGAAGGCCTGGGTCCCTGCCCACAGAATGGGACTGACCTGCAATGGGGAAGCAGGCTGCATCTCATAAAGAGGGGTTGGTGCACTCACTGCGTGGAAGAATCCTAAGGACACGTGATCTGGGTTTTAACCAGGCCGCAACTTTATTAGTCAAATTACATCCAAAGTCCCTGTTGGGATAGCCCAGCACAGTCACCTGCGCCCCACTGATCCGTTGCCAGTTCTGGAGGTGCTCCCACCACAGGGGGAGCCAATCATCACACTCGGAGGTTCTCTGGGCACCACCCATCTGTTAACATCCCTCCCCCTTTCAGGGGCTGAGGCAAGAGTGATAAACAATTAAATCAACTGCTTGCATACAATATTACGGTCTAAGAGTGCACCGAGTGAGGCCTTTTCTGAAAGCTAACGACACTCTGGTGATGAATATCCTTGTGAAATGTCTGTATTAACACCATGTAAGGAATTATGGAGACTCGTTAATATTAGGCTGTCCGGTCTGCATGGACTGTAGGGACTGTCACAGCTCTCTACCTGTCTGCTATGTAAATTAATGCATGGTGGAATCAGAAACAACAGAAGCCCCAGAATGATGGCGTGTCATAGGCTTCATGCTGCTTGTTAGCCAAGGGCGAATTTCCTTTAGGCCATCTGGTGGGAGTTTTTGGAGCAGGGGTATCTAAGCTCTATCTCTGCTCTCTCCATGGTGTGTTAAGAAGCCATGCAGTGCAGCCAAATGATAATTGTGATGTATTTAGAGGTCAAATTATTTTACAGTGTATGCAGAGATCCCTTTACCAACCACTAACATGCAGCCACCTTGGGAGATAATATAACAGCAGTTTAATTACTCAAAAAGTAAAACATGACACCGCATCCAAGAGAAACTGGGAAGATTTTAGCAAGAGAATGCAGAAGAGAGTCTTCAGTTCTTTCTTTCTAGCTTTTCACTGTGCTATCCTTGGGTGAGTTATTGAAACTCTTTTTGCTTGGCTTTATTCTCAGAGTCTGGGTGGCTTCTTGCTTCTGGTGGGGCTGGAAATGCTGGCAGGACATCCTGTCCTAAGGTATTGGGGCCCATTTGCGGGCTCGAAGCCGGAGGTGCAGCAGGGCCTGACAAATATTGGGGAAAGGAAAGATTCCCAAGCATTTTAGACCCTTTGAAAAGGTTTCCATATGGAGAAGGCCAATAGCACTGACTAGAAACTGAGACTAAAAACTATAGACTAGGGCTGTTGATTAATCGCAGGTAACTCACGTGATTAACTTAAATATTAATCACAATGAATCGCATTTTTAATTGCACTGTTAAACAATAGAAGCGACAAAGGGTCCTGTGATACCTTATAGACTAACAGAGGTATTGGAGCATAAGCTTTCATGGGTGAATACCCACTTCTTCGGATGCAAGCAGTGGGGAAAAAAAAAAAAAAAAAACCCGAATACCTCTGTTAGCCTATAAGGTGCCACAGGACCCTTTGTCACTTCTACAGATCCAGACTAACACGGCTACCCCTCTGATACTGTTAAACAATAGAATACCAATTGAAATGTATTAAATATTTTGGATGTTTTTCTACATTTTCATATATATTGTATTCTGTGTTGTAACTGAAATCAGAAAGTATGTTATTTTTGATTATAAATATTTGCACCGTAAAAATGATAAACAAAAAAATAGTATTTTTCAGTTCACATCATACAAGTACTGTAGAGCAATCATAGAAGATTAGGGTTGGAAGAGGCCTCAGGAGGTCATCTAGTCCAATCCCCTGCTCAAAGCAAGACCAACACCAACTAAATCATCCCAGCCAGGGCTTTGTCAAGCTGGGCCTTAAAAACCTCAAAGGATGGAGATTCCACCACCTCCCTAGGTAACGCATTCCAGTGCTTCACCACCCTCCTAGTGAAATAGTGTTTCCTAATATCCAACCTAGACCTCCCCCACTGCAACTTGAGATCATTGCTCCTTGTTCTGTCATCTGCCACCACTGAGAACAGCCAAGCTCCATCCTCTTTGGAACCCCCCTTCAGGTAATTGAAGGCTGCTATCAAATCCCCCCTCACTCTTCTCTTCTGCAGACTAAATAACCCCAGTTCCCTCAGCCTCTCCTCATAAGTCATGTCCAGATTTATACCCCTGGGGTAAATGTGTCCAGGAATATTGGACTCCCTGGAAACTAAATGCAAAACGGTACTGTACAATGTGGGCCAATGATAATGTCCAAAAGCGGTTACTGATGTCAAGGACAGTAAACTACTTAGCCTCTGGATCAAAGGACTTGATTAAATTTTGCATCTTGGCCACTATAGGGGCACAAGTGGTTGTGGCCTGATTCAGGCATCTGTAATCAATTGTGAGATGCCAAGAACCATTTGGTTTCTTTACAGGCCAAATAGGGGAATTAGCAGTGGAAGTACATCTACGTAGTACTCCCTGTGTCAGTAAAGACTTGATAGTCTTTTCTATATATGGGTTTGCCAGTTCTGGGTAAAGATATTGTCTTTGGGTTGATATATCTCCTCCTTTTACAACAATAGTGACTGCCATACATCCACAATCATGCTTGTATTTCACAAAATCATCTGCATGCTTGCAAAGTAACACCTGTAACTCTGGTTGGTCTGCATGATTAGCCACTATTTTGGTTAAATCATACCCCTCAGGTTCAGTCTCCTCCACTGGAGATACCATGCCACACTCAGGTATGAGCACTGTTGAGTCATCCTTTGCCTGTTCTACAGTAAGACACAACAATTGGTTAACCAAATCAAGAACACATCCTTATTTGTATAGGAAATCAGTTCCCAATAGGCAATTCCCTGGGTCTGCTAATTTCATCAGTACAAAGGTCTGAACCTTTCTTAGGTGACCTATCTGAACTTCAATGAGTATAGGAAGGGTGGTAACAACCTGATTCTTGCAAAAGTTGCAAGTGTTTTTGTACACCCTGATGACAGAGAAGAGGATCTAAGATCCTTAACATGGATAATGCTAATTGCTGTCCCAGTATCTATAATAAAATTTCTGTGGCAGCCCCCTACCGCTGCAGACACTGAATCTCCCTCTTGCCTTCCTGCCTAAAGGGGCTATAACTACACTCGGGGCCGATTGGCGTTATGCTGAGTAATTTGTAGAATATGCAGACAAATAATCTACAGATTTTCCTTCTCTCTCTCTCTCGCCTTCCATCATCAACTCATTCACATGGGCTTGGAGTTTCCGGATATCCCATCGTTGAGCCTTAAGCCTCTGGTTAAACTTCATTACAACTGAGTCCTCATTTTTTACTTGGGTCTCTGCAGGCGTGAATTGTTCTGTGTGGCATCTGAAAAGAAAGGAACATGGTCCCGGGCCCCTACATGGAATCTAAACACATAACCCTGTGGAGGGGCATGTCCACTCGAAGGTTCAGGGTTACTACATGGGTTAGGGTTATTTTGCCGATGCTGGTACCTATGGAATTTAGGAACAGCTTGGCCTATGTGACGTTATTGACATAAACTGGGACCGTATAGATCATTGTTGCAACCAAGGTCCTGTAGTGGCATGCAAATCTTGTATAAAGGGGGTCAAATGGGGTGTGTAGGACAAGGTTATGGTTTACTGGTTATAATTATGCTGTCTATATGTGTGTATCAGTTTTGTAGTCGAAGTTATGGATATTGGCTCTATACTGTCTGTATGGCAAACTTATGCTATGCTTCTGGGTGACATCCCAGACAAGCTGAGATTAGCTCTGCCTAGCCTGCTTGATGGCCCATTAAGGACCATCAGCTATACAATGGACCCATTGAGAGAAGGCAGATACGCCTTGTAACTCAGCAAAGTATGCAGGGACTGGCCCATGTGACTCCAGACTCCATTTTGCTGTAATTTTCCACAGTAAGAACAAAGAGGTGTTCTTACACCTGGAAAAGACTATATAAGGCTGATGCCTCATCTCCATCTTGTCTTCAATCCTGCTTCATACCTCTGGAGGAACTTTGCTACAAGCTGTGAACAAAGGACTGAGGACCCATCCCAGCGGGAGATGTATTCCAGAGACTTGATTTGAACCTGCAGTTTATTCCATCGCTGCTGCAAGCCTGAACCAAGAACTTTGCCATTACTGTATGTAATTGATTCCATTTAACCAATTCTAACTCTCATCTCTATCTTTTTCCTTTTATGAATAAACCTTTAGATTTTAGATTCTGAAGGATTGGCAACAGCGTGATTTGTGGGTAAGATCTGATTTGTATATTGACCTGGGTCTGGGGCTTGGTCCTTTGGGATCAGGAGAACCTTTTTCTTTTACTGGGGTATTGGTTTTCATAACCATTTGTCCCCATAACGAGTGGCACTGGTGGTAATACTGGGAAACTGGAGTGTCTAAGGAGATTGCTTGTGAGACTTGCGGTTAGCCAGTGGGGTGAGACCGAAGTCCTCTTAGTCTGGCTGGTTTGGTTTGCCTTAGAGGTGGAAAAAACCCCAGCCTTGGCCTGTAACTGCCCTATTTGAGCAATTTGTCCTGAGTTGGCACTCTCAGTTGGGTTCCGCCAGAACCGCATTGTCACAGGTTACTACGTGGGTTAGGGTTATTTTGCCGATGCTGGTACCTATGGAATTTAGGAACAGCTTGGCCTAACCCTGGGAGTCGCTCAATCCTTACAGTAGGATTAGCTTGCGTAAGTGAGGGAGGCCCTGGATCTACTATCCAGGCTGTGAGGTGCTGGGGACCAGGAGCTGTGGGAAAAGTGATGATTTTGGTTCTCAGTTTTGCTAAAAAGCAGCAAAAATGATTTTTTGACCTCTGGCAAACCCCCTTGTTCTGCTTTACTCTTTCACTTTCTTCTTCAGCCTTGCTACGTGCAGGAGAAAAGAACAAATTCTGCTGTCATTGAACAAGCATTCACAGAAAATGACACTAGGCCAGACTGATACCCAACTGATTCTCTTTTCCTAAATGATTTTGCTTCAGACCATAACCATAATTCATTAATTGTAAGGCACCTCCTGGACTAGGGCTCCATTTAACTGACTGTCAAGAAGCTGGATGACGGCACTTCTGTTACAGCTGAGAAGTTTCTCCTGGGTTCATCAGATAGTGGCAGGAAGTTTTCATCCGTTACTTTGCTTTTAAATTTGTTGTCCTGTGCCAGCAGGACTAGGGCAGGGCCGCCCTACGAAGGGGTGCAGCAGCTGGCATGCTCCCACTGCATGTGCTATAGCCCAACCAATATCCTCGTAATTCCAGAGTTCCCTGCCCTGGCTTCTAATCAGAAAGGTCCTGCTGGTCTCCAGGGTATGTGAGAAGGGACCAGCCCCTTCACCAGAGCCTAGCGGGCCCTTCTTTATTTGATGGAGTTACAGGGGAAGATTGAGGGTTGTTTCTGGGTGGCTAACAGGGCTGTTTTGCAGCTTTGATTTATTGATTTTTGTTCAGGCACCCGGAGCATTTTACAGGGGTATTTGATTGGTATTTCACTCTAAGAAAGGCTAGTAGTAAATAACAGCACAGGGCTTGCATGTTTTCCTCTAGGGGAGATGTCAGAGTTGCCTGGGGACACCAGTTATTTTAACTCCTGTCTCATCCCCCTGTCTCCCCCCAGCAGTGTCCCATGACTCAGCCAGCCTGCCCAAGAGATGGGGCTCCTCTACGGAGGGTCCCTGCTCATGCTCACCTGGCATTGTCTGACTCTGACCTGCAAACATTCCGTGCAAACTGCTGATGGAGCTGAAATTGGCAGGAGAATTGCCAGCTGTGGGCCATTAAAGATCCGTTTCAACACTGAGCCCTGACATTACCTGCCTGAGAGATGATCTTTAATGGCCCACAGCTGGGCAGATTGGTACCAGTACCAGTGAGAATTTGGAAACCAATATGCTTAATGCACAGTAATTTATTTGAGGAAGAATCACACAAGTAGTTAAGGTTACACAGTACACATCTTTCCCAATAAGCTTCTGCTCCTCAAGCATAAACCCTCAGGAACTATGTTAGCTTTACACAGTATCCTGATTAGCAAACAAAGCAGGTATGCCCAGGGTTGGGGCTGCCCAGTGTTTGGGCATAGGGCTGGTGTAGCCAACTCTGCATCACCACCCATAGCAGTGCAGGGTGCATGGGGCATGCCGGGGGCAGACTGGGGTGTGATGGGGACAATCCTGCACCAGAACAGACTGCTCCAAACCAGCCCCTGGCAGCCCTGGGGTCAGGAAGGTGCCTTGCTTTCTTTCCTTTGGGCCTCTGCCCTGGGCTCAGCACCAGCACAGGGTGAATCACCCTCTTGTTGCTCAGAGTAGGGGGTGAGTCAAGGGGGGCTCGCCTCTCAACTGTGGGACTGAGATCTCTAAAGGAGCCTGATGGCGTTAGTGCCCAATGCTCATTGCAGTGGACCTGAGCCCCAGCCCCCAAAGCTCCCAGCCAGGAGTATTAGCCATGCAGAAATGCCCCTTTCTGTGTTCACTCTGCCCTTGTCAATGCCTCTCAAAGGCACTCCTTCAACATGAAAGCTACTTGACTGGGGAACAGATCCAGTGGTTCCTGCTCGCCTGCCTGGAGCTAGAGCCCTGCGTGGGACTATCTTTAAAATCCCGCTCCCATCCCGTCCCACAATACCCACTTCCACCCGCTCCTACATTGTTTCTTGCATTTTTATCCTGATTCCACTTGCAAAAACCTTAGATCCTGCAAGAGACACTGACACAGTTTGGACTCACCACTGTGGCACCTCCTGCTGGCTGTCTTGGGAATTAGCTTGGTTAGCCAGTGCGCCTTTATCTGGTGATGGCTCGCCACCATCACTTCTGCTCCAGGACCCATGTCACCCCCAGGACTGCGGCATCCTCTTCTGGACACAGACCTCTGGCTGTGCCCCACTCGGTTCTCCCCATTCCAGGGACCGACAATCCACTGTCCGGCCACTTCCTCCTCAGCAGCAAGTGGCGGCAAATGGGGGAGACCCAGGGGCTCCCCTTTTGGCAGTCTGGAGTCCCCTTCCCAGATGGGCAGGGATGGAGGCTGGGAGAACAACTCCTCCCCCTATGAGCTGCAGCTGGGTGGCAGCAGGGCCCCCTGCCAAAAGGAGTGGCAGAGGGGGCTGCCCTGCGTGTGGTTTAAGAAAGACCCCCCTCCCCACCCCCCAAGCCCTCTTTGTAGCTCAGGGCTGCAGTTCCGAACCAGCACGGAGTTCCCTGGGCTGAGGGCACGTGCAGGCCGGGGGTCAGGAGCTTTCAGCCAGTAGTTCTGGGACCTATCTAGAAATCGTTCCTTTAAGAGCGAGTTTATTTCTGTGCCAGTGCTGGAGCTGGCCTGGGTTTGGGCCAGACTCAGCTGAACTCAGCACTTTCTGTGTGCCTGGCGCACTGAGCCCGTTGGAAAATCTGGCCTCAGCTGCAGGTGCTGGGCCCCTCTGAAAGGTCTGGCCTGAATGTGGGCTTGTCGCACTCCAGCGCCCAGTGGAGTCAGCATGGTTGCACCAGCTCTGCCCATTTACCACTCTCATGTCCTGGATCGCAGGTCTCGCTCACCGACTCGCTCGCACAGGGCTTGTGTGGTCGTCTGGACATCAGGGAGATGGAGGATTCCCCGATGTCCCCTGGCTCCGTGAGGTCACTGCCTTCACCATTTCCCTCCTTTCTCTCCACGTTCAGCGGCTGGACTCAGGTAGGATTCCTGGGGCTTTAGGGCCTAGTCTCTCTCCCACAGGAGCCAGCGGCTGTGCTGGGGAAGGCTGGGCCCCCAGCCTGAGCTCTGTCTGAGGGAACTCGGGGATTATGAGCAGAGCAGCAAAGGTGGCAGCTGGTGGGCAGAGAAGCCAGGGAGCGTTGGGCAATAAATGTGTCTTGTGGCCTACAAGAGGCCCCCACAGCAAGTCCCCATTGGGTAGCATGTGGTGGCTGTGCCCAGAAATGTCCCCCTGAGGCTGATTGATTCCTGGTTCAGTGGGACGTGTCCTGCTCCTAGGGGCAGTGGGGATATATAGCTGGGTCCTGCTTGCTGGGACAGTCAGTTCCGTAGAATGGCCCCCAACAATTAGAAACTGTGCCCATATCCTGGCCCTGCCCTTAGCAACTAGAAACCTCTGTCCAGAAAAACAGTGGAGAGTTACGGGGGCCAGGGATGAGTCTGAGTGTTCACCACGTGGGGGAGAGCTGGGTAGTGGAGATACGGGGTAACACGTGGTAATAATCCTCCCACCGGCGCCAGTGGGGCCAGGATTTCAGCTCTGGTGCCGAGAAGAAAAGGGCAGACTAGCTTGGGGGGAGCGTGGGGGCTAGGTGGGGAGGGTGGGAAAACAAGGAGTAGCTCCAAGGCACAGCAGGGCTTTGGTCACACTCTTCCAAACTCTGGGAGAATTTACGTAGTTACAAAGATGATTTTCAAATGGCAAAAATTTAAAAAGAGGAAACCTGG
Source organism: Chrysemys picta bellii (assembly GCF_011386835.1). Lineage (NCBI taxonomy): Eukaryota > Metazoa > Chordata > Testudines > Emydidae > Chrysemys > Chrysemys picta. Next base: position 18,657 of record NW_027053138.1, on the reverse strand, counting down.
CGGAATCAGGTTTGATTAGAAGTGGTTTGAAAAGGCCAATTATTGGTGATGGGAAAAAATTTTAAACTGTTCTTCAAAATTTCCTACCAATTCTTTTTAGTTCCCCCCCCCCCCAAAAAAAACTGGGAAGTAAACCAAAAATACTTACTGAGAAATTTTTGACTGAAATTGAAAATTTTCATTTTGTTGAAAAAGCCACATTTGGTCAAAAATGTTTTGATGAAAAAATTTCAACCAGCAGTGATTCTGATAAGATGATCAGTTACAGTCCCTCTGAGTGCTTCGCCTAACTCTGAGACCTGGCTGAAAGCAGGGGGAATGTAGAGCACAATAATGACAAACACTTTATATGATATAGGAAACCAGAAAAAAATGACGAGAAAAGAGGAGTTGATTTCTAGGAGAAGGAGCATTTTAAAATGTTTCCCTATGAGTGTAGTAAAGGTCTCAGTAAGAAGATCACCTACGAGATGTAATTAGCCCTTAAGGCGATATTGTGCCAAATCTAAAAATGAAATTCTGCCTCTCGGGAGGTGCAGCCCAGGAGAGAGCCTGGCTTTTAGCCACCTTTGCATCTCCTGGATCCTGGGCTGTTCCAGGGATTGCAACAGCCCCCAGTGTCCATTAGAGCACCCCTAGGGTTGCTCTAGCTTGCAGCAGCCTCAGCGGCTCTGCAGCCCTGCTATTGGCAGAACGCCAAGTGCTCCAGCCACACCATGTGACACACTTTGGTGCTCTGAGGATACGGTCAAGTATGCCAGCCCTGAGCCACTCCTGCAGAGCGGGAATTGCCCAACCCCCTTTACTCTGCCAGAGGCCAGAATCTATCTGTCTGTGACGGGCCAAGGCCACTCCGAGTCAGTGGCAGAGCTGGGAACAGGATGCAGGTGTTCGTGGCTTCTAGTCCCACGCTCAGTCCCCAGCCCCTCAGGGCTCACAGCATCACATTGCTTCCATTTATATGACTGTCACTATGTCTGTGCTCTGCCCTGCCTTTGAAAAGTCTCTTGGGAGTGACCCCTTCAGCATGCCAGGCCCTCAAGGGGTCACATTTTCCAAGAGGATAGGCCACCTGGCCTCAGTGCCTCTGAGACCGGCCTCTGGGCTCTAGCTCTCCTGTTTCTCATGGTGAGCTCTGCCCAGTGACTACAGAATAGGGTTTATTACTCAACTGGGAGACAGTGTTGGGAAATCCTTAGGTTAGCACAGAGGGGCAGAGGTTAAAACAAGGCTCATAGAGACTGAAGCCAGGGCTCTACCAAGCCAAGCTGGTGTGGATCCATCTGGGCTCTCTCTCTCTCTGTCCCTTTGTCTCTGAGTCCTGAATGAAAGGCCCTGTGTGTCTGTGAACACTGTTCTTAACACAGGCTCCCTGACACCCCTCATCCCTTGTTCTCCTGCTGCCAAACCATGCTGAGTTCATATAGCCAACCTGCATTGGCTCCCCAGCCATTACCTGATGATGTCCCAGTCCCGGCTCTTCCTTTTTCTCTTCCAGGCTGGGTCCTGCATTCACAGGTGCAGGTTGTATTCAGTTCATTTTAATTATTCTGGTCTGGAACCAGGAGGCAACGTATTTCAAACACCCCATGCCTTCCATCTGCCTGGAGAGGCAATGGAACCCTTGTGCATTCAGGGGACAACAATGCAGAGGCTGACATAGAGACACACATTGCTGATAAAAATATTACAGTAAATTCCCATTTCCATCGCCATGATGTATTCCTAGTTCCACTTTGGCTACAGCTTCTTTTCTCCTGGTTCCTTCTACAATGAGTTTCAAGGTGATTGGACCCGATGGCCCCATCAGGGTCCTTGTGGGAGAAGATGCTCTGTTACCCTGTCACCTCTCCCCCAGCATGAGCGCCGAGAGCATGGAGGTGCGTTGGTTCCGATCCACGTTGTCTGCAGTTGTCCATCTCTATCGGGATGGGAGAGATCAGGCTGGCCAGCAGATCGCACCGTATCGAAGCACGACGAAGCTACTGAAGGACGGTATTGCGAATGGGACTGTCTCCTTGAGGATACACAACATCACCCCCTCTGATGAAGGGACTTACGGCTGCCTCTTCCAATCACCCACCTTTTACGAAGAAGCTGCGTTGGAACTGGAGGTGGCTGGTCAGTAGCACGGGCTGTTGTTTGCCCTTCCCAACACCAGTGAGCACTGGTCAATGGTGTGTCTCACCCCCACCCCCACAGTTCCGGTGTGTTCAGACTAGTCACCTCTCACAGGAAAGGCACCGGAGCGCTAGGGAACGAGGCCTGCTGTTAATGGGATCGATGCACCTGCCTGCCAACTCCTCATACCCACTGGAGTAAGCAGCTCCATGTCCAGCTTCTCCACCCCTCAGCTGCTGGGGCATCTGTCTGAGCAAGGATCAGGCCCCACCTGTTTCCCCTGAACTCCAGGGGACATGCCCCAGATGCAGCTGCTCATCCCAGGGAGTGTGACCCCTTCTCCCACAATTTCCTTGGGCACTGAGAAAGTTTGTGGAAATCTCCCTGAGGCCTCTGCTTCCAGGAGCTGATGGAAAAACTCTAGGTAGCGCCGTGTCTATGAACTGTGAGATGGATACCCTGAGGTCCGTGCGGCTACAGGGGGTGACGGGCGCTTTGTGTGTGATCTACCCATCACGTGGTAGATCTGTATGTGTAACCTCATGGTGAGGGAGGACACTGCTACACCGCTGGGACTCCCAGTGCCACAGGCCCACACTCCAGTCTGCACCAGAGCAGTTCTCTGGTGGGCCCAGGGTGTAGCAATGACACAGGTTCACTCCATTCCCCTCCAGGCCTGGGCTCCACCCCTCACCTTTCTGTCGATGGATATCAGGATGGAGGGATCCACGTGGTGTGTGAATCGGCCGGATGGTATCCGAAGCCCCAAGTGCTGTGGAGAGACTTCAGCGGGCAGCGACTAGCACCAGTGATGGAGAAAATATCCCAGCAGGCTGACCGGCTGTTTGATACTCACACTGCTGCTGTTATAAGAGACGCTTCGAACCAGAACCTGTCCTGCTCTGTCCTCAACCCCCGTCTCGGCCAAGAGAGAACAGCAACGATGCACATAGCAGGTCCAGGGCCAGCCTTTGGGAAAATGGCACCCTGGGTGACCTTGTATTTTGGCACCCTGGCCCCTATGGATGCAGTGACCCCTATTGCCCCGACCCCTGTGGCTGCCCTCGCATTGTCCCTGGCCTTCATGGGCTCCCCAGGCTCCCCACAGCCCCAGGGTCCCACTACCTCTTCCCAGTGCCTAATTTGTATTGAACGAGGTTCTGGGGCTCAGAATGTAGCCCTGGCTGGCCAGCCAGAGAGCAGCGGGTGCTGGCTGGGGTGCCCAGTTCTGACGGCAGTGCCCCCGACAGCAGCAGCGCAGTAATAAGGGAGGCATGGCAGAGGGTGTGTTGCTGCCCTTACTTTGGTTTCTGCATGCTCCAAGACTAGAGTAAGGGAAGGAGGGAACCAGGCAGACGGGGGAGATGGACCCATCTTGTGCTAGTGCCGAGTAGCTGAGAGGTGGTGCTCACTGATCAAACTGAGTGGGATTTCACACTTCTAATCTGAGACGTGTGTGTGTCTGTGTGTGTGTGAAACTATTTGTAAAATACACAATAACAATACTAATGAAAAACCCCGTCTTCCCTATCCCCCTGTACTCCCCTCCTGCACCCCAACCCCTGCACTGTGCCGCCTTCTCCCCTAACTCTCTTGCGCCCCTTGTCCCCAACCACCTTCTGCACCCCTTCTCTTCTCCTATTCCACATTCCCTGCTAAACCTTTCTGAACCCCCTCTGCAGCTAAGCCCTGCACTCCCATCCTGCACTCCAACCCCTGCACTGTACCCCCTTCACCCCTAACCTCAGCAACACACCTGTGCTCCAACCCCTGCACCCCCTTCTCCCCAGCCCCCTTTTGCATCCCTTCTTTCTTAGCCCCTGCACTCCCTTCCTGCACGCAGGTGGGGAAAGTGACCTGGATGCAAGGGGCAGCTGGCATTGCTGCTCGCTCCCCTCTCCAACTCCTCGCTCGCATTGCCCCTCGTGCCCCCTGGGGGGCTGTGAGGGGGGAGCGAGGAGTAATGTCAGGGCTCTCTGCATCCAAGTCACTTTCCTCCCCTGGGCTGGGTATGGGGAGGGCAAAGAGCAGCAGCTCCTGATGCTAGGGTTACCATTCGTCCGGATTTACCGGGACATGTCCTCCTTTTCGTGCTAAAAATAGCGTCCGGGGGGAATTTGTAATGCACTCAAAATGTCCGGGATTTCCCCCCTCCCCCGGCAGAGCAGAGCAGAGCGAGCGGCTGGGAGGGCTGCAGAAAAGTCCCGGGCTGGACTCAGGAGCAGCTGTAGAGGAGCCGGATCCGCCCTGCATTCTGAGCCGGCAGCTCTCCCCTGCAACCCGGTCCGGCAGCACTGTGCAGGGCCAGGGACCGGGTTTTGTTGTGCTGGGGAGCTCAGCCACGTGTCCGGCTCGGCTCGCACAGAGCCCAACACCCTGTTCTGAGCAGCAGGGTAAGGGGGGCAGGAGAAGGGACAGGGAGGTTCTGGAGGGGGCAGTCAAGAAACGGGGGGGGCTTTTTGAGGGAGTGGAGAAAGTTTTGGGCAGTCAGGATACAGTCCTGGGGGGCAGTTGGGGGGGGGTCTTAGGAGGGGGCAGTTAGGGGACAAGGAACAGGGAGGCTTAGGTAGGGGGTGGGGTTCTGGAGGGCAGTTAGGAGCAGGGGTCCCAGGAGGGGGCAGTCAGGGGACAAGGAGCAGAGTGGGGGGCTGGGAGTTCTGGGGGGGAGCTGTCAGGGGGCAGGAGTGGGGAGAGGGATCAGAGCAGTCAGGGGACAGGAAGCAGAGGGGTTTAGATGGGTTGGGAGTTCTGGGGGGGCTGTCAGGGGGCAGGAGTGGGGAGAGGGATCGGAGCAGTCAGGGGACAGGGAGCAGAGGGGTTTAGATGGGTTGGGAGTTCTGGGGGGGCTGTCAGGGGGCAGGAGTGGGGAGAGGGATCGGAGCAGTCAGGGGACAGGGAGCAGAGGGGTTTAGATGGGTTGGGAGTTCTGGGGGGGCTGTCAGGGGGCAGGAGTGGGGAGAGGGATCGGAGCAGTCAGGGGACAGGGAGCAGAGAGGTTTAGATGGGTTGGGAGTTCTGGGGGGGGGCTGTCAGGGGGTGGGGAGTGGTTGGATGGGGCGTGGGAGTCCCAGGGGTCTGTCTGGGGGTGGGGGTGTGGATAAGGGTTGGGGCAGTCAGGGGACAAGAGGCAGGGAGGCTTAGATAGGGAGTGGAGTCCTGGGGGGCAGTTAGGGGCAGGGGTCCCAGGAGGGGGCAGTCAGGGGACAAGGAACGGGGGGAGGGTTGGGGGTTCTGGGGAGGCGGGAAGTGGGAGGGGCAGGGGCGGGGCTAGGGCGGGGCTCCTCCCGTCCTCTTTTTTGCTTGCTGAAATATGGTAACCCTACTGATGCCCCACAGCACAGCCCAGATGGGGAAAGTGACCTGGATGCAGGGGGCCCTGGCACTGTTCCTTGCTCTGCCCCCTCCCACACAGCCCCCTAGGGGGGCATGGAAGAATGTAGGGGGCACAAGCAGTATCTGTGCATTGCGGCTCCACCACCTTCCTCTGCCAGGAGGAAGCAGGAGAAATCTGGTGCCCCTCACACGGTGCCTCTGGGAGTTTGCTGCGCTCTCGTGCTGGCTGGCAGCGAGCTCCTCTGACAGTGCCCTGGGCAGTCTCCCAGGCGGCCCATCCCTAAGGCCAGACGTGAGCAGGTCCAAGCCCAGCATGGCCAGCGTGCTCGGCCCCAGCAGAACAGAAGCTCTCACAGCAGACGGCCTATCTGCAGTGTAGCCAGGGCCTAGCCAAGTTCAGTGACCAGGCCAAAGCTTGGGCTCCCGTCAGCCTCATGGGAGGAGCCACTTCTCATCTCTCAAAAGCCTGACCAAAGATGCCTGTGAGATCCTCCCAGACCACTGCAGGATGCTGCGGGCTCCCCTCACTCCTGCTGCTGCCACATCCACTCTGTCTGGGTTCAAATCAATGCAACTTTGCCTTGCAGATGTGTTCCTCCCAAGGACCTCTCCCTGCCAGCTGGCTCTGTCGGTGACCCTGGCTGGTGTGGTTTTTCTCAGCCTCTTGGCCAGTTACTGCATCTGGAAGCAGCACAGAGCGAAAGGTAGGGTGGCCGAGGGGAAGGGGTGCTGTGGAACCGGAGCGAGGGTCTCCTGAATTCAGAGAAGGTTGTCGGGGGGCTTCTGTCCTGTGCCAGGAAGAGAGATTTGGGGGACATCAGTGAGAGGGCCGGCGGGAGAGGGAGTGAGCAATGGCAGAGAGGAGCTGAACTCACCCTGGGGTGGGGATCCTGGATGAGCCACGACTCTGGGTGTGACCTGAGAAGCGCCAGATGTAGAGTCACTCCTTTGGGTCTCACTGTAGAATAGAATGAACCTGACCCTAGGTGCTCAGTGAGTGTCGGGATCACTCAGTCTGAAGCAGGAACGAGACCCGGAAAACTGGGCATGGATCTGTATAGTCACTTGTATCACACTCGCACCTGTGAGCACCCCACACACCTATGGGGAGACAGTCCTGGCCCCAATTAGTTTATAATCTAATTAGGGGGAAACTGAGGCACAAAGCAGGGACATGACTTGCCCAAGGATACTCTGCAAGTCAGTGGCAGAGCTGGGAATAGAGCCCAAGTCTCCCGAGACCCAGCTCCGCAGCTCATCCATTGCCCAAGCTACCTGCTAATGTCCGTGTATCGAACAGGCCTGCTTGCAGGCAACGAGCAGGAGCTATTCATCAAGGTCCCTCCCACATCCAGCAAGACTTATGGGGCTCCCTGGGGGTTGGTGAGGCTAGTTAGACCCAAAGGGCACTGACAGCATGTAGGGCTATGGGGGATGGCACCGTCCACCTCCTTAATCTTAGTCCTTGTCTACATCCAAACACGGTGTCGCTGTGACCCCACCAGGATATGGAAAGAAAGCAGCACAGGTTGCTGGTGTGGATGCAGTTATAGCGGGATGAAGGCGCTTACCCCAGTAGAGCTACTGCCATTGGGGAGGGGGAGACGCTATAATGGTATGAGGCACCTTTGTCCCAGTGTAATTGCATCCACACTAGGGGGTTGTACCACTATAACTATCTGGGTAAAACATCACCCCCCCCCCCAACCGCCATAGCTACAAATGCTATCCGTGCACCGGGCCTTAGGAATTACAGCCCAGTGACATTCATGAACAGGAGTGAGATCCCTGTAAACGTGACACTGCAATCTTCTCCCCCTCTAGACACTCAGCAAGCTGAACTGAAGAAAGAGATACGTGAGTGTCTATTGTTACTACTATCGTTATTATTAATAACAAATTAAAAAACAGGCTTGTGGATGTGACCCACTGGTGAGTGTGTTACAGGCCCCCCTGTGAGCCAATTCGCAGAGCCAGGCTCTCTGGCTGGGGCTGTAACTGCTCCTGTCCTCTGTGGAACGGGACAGGGGGAACCTGTGACCCATGCACCAGTCGATTATGTACTTTCTCTGTCCCAATCAATACGAACACTGGATAAGCCCCCATGAATGTGATAACTGCCCTTTTGGCCAACACCCGGGGGACTGAAGTGGGAACTTCCGTGTCTGAGTTCCTGCTGATGAGTGTTACGCCCCCAGCACATACCCAGAGAAGTGAGCTGCACGCTTCCAGCAAGTGCATGTGTGCTTGTCACGTAACATGACATAATTGCCTGGAATCCAGAACCCCGACATGGTTGTAGTAATTTACATGGAACAAACAGTTAAAGACGACAACACAACATGTCTCTGTCCAATATTAAACAGAGTTAGACACCTTGGGGGTTTGGTATCCAGAGACCTCAGCCTGCTTTGTACCATGGCAAACACACCATTACAAATCTTTTAACCTTTCATTAAAAATACAGAAAAGAAGGAAAAACAGGTAAGGCATTTGAAATGTAAAGTCTTGCACAAGACTTTTGTTTTAATGACATCCCCTGTCCCCTTTGCCTTCAGTGAAAGAGTTTAGAAGGAACCTGCCCCTCCCCAGACCCCGACCATGGCTGAGAGTCTCTTAGACGGTGTTAAAGATGGGAATAAGTCTCCTTTTTGGAGAAAAGAGAAGACGTTAGTAGAGAAGTAGAAGTTTGAACTGGGCAATGACCCATGGCTTGGCTAGGCTATGCCTACCGTGAGGAGAGCCGGAGGCAAACCAGCACCATGGAGTTAATCTTGTATTCTAAACTTAATGAAGGAAAACCCCCAGAAATTTGGCAGGAACAATACTATACTAGAAAGTGTGGAGTGATGATAGACTAGACAGTAACATCAAATACTCACTTAGGAAAATATTAAACTGTAAATCATCATTCACAATAAAAGAAGTTTTTGATTAATATGGGGTGTGACCCCGGGAGGGAGTCAGTTCCTTCTCTCCCTGGCTGCAGAGTTGTCACCCCAGTTGTCCCACCTTTGCCTCTGTCCAGCGTGTGATGCTCCTTTCTTCTGATGCTGGCACCTCTTCCCAACAGAGAGAAAGAAGAGTAGCAAAGAGAGAAAATGCAGCTTCTGTTCTGGTGCTGACTCTCGCTGGCAGCCTCACTGCGGAGAAATGCAACCCAGCCCATAGTTTGATTAGCCACTCTGGAAAAATCACACCAGCGTTGGGCTGTTTGGGGCATAGCTTTTATCTGCCTCTCTGGTCGCAGGATCACAGCAGTGCTGCAAAATACGGTTTTTTTAGCCAGCTAAGCCAGATTCTTCTTATAAAGAAAAAGGAGAGCAACAGGGAAGAGAAGGAAAAAGACACATTGGCTGGGGCAGACATCACATTGCCGGTGGTATTCAGGAGTCAGCCAGAGCTGGTGGAAGTGGCATTGCCTTCTGGGTCCCTCTCTCTGGCCTGGTCTGGTCAGGGCATCTCTCAGGATTAGGCTGAAGAAGACCTGGGGTTCCAGGGGAGGGAGGAGTGGCAGCCATGACAGCGAAGCTCACTCCTCCCCCTTCTTTCAGTCAGACGGAATAGCAGTACCCTGCGTCTGTTCAAACGTATTCCCGCCAAAATCTTTTTGAAGAACCCAAAATGGAGTATGGGGTGGAATAGTCCGTCCGCTCATTCTTTTGTCCACCAATTAGGCCTAATTTCTGACAAATTTTGTTTCACTGATTTCTGATCCCATATTTCTCTTGTTTACCAGGCATGATCTTAACACAGTCTTTGAGTTATAGCAGGAGGGATTTTTGTTTGGATTAATTCAGTCTCACTCCCCTTTTCCCCTCCACATTCACTGTTATACGTTATTGTGACATTTTGTGAGCTTTCACTCCTGTCTCACAGTTGAGCTCATAATTAGGGTAAATTTGCAGGCCCAATTACTACAACACCAAAAACAGAGACACACCATATTTGAGGTCAGGAAGGACTTTTCTCCTCTATCAGATTGGCAGAGACCCTGTTTTTTTCTTTTTTGTTTGCTTTCCTCTGCAGCATGGGGCATGGATCCCTTGCAGGTTTAAACTAGTGTAAATGGTGGAGTCTCTGTGACCTGCAATCTTTAAAATCATGATTTGAGGACGTCAGTAACTCAGCCAGCGGTTCTGGGTCTATTACAGGAGTGGGTGGGTGAGGTTCTGTGGCCTGCGTTGTGCAGGAGGTCAGACTACATGATCATGATGGTCCCTTCTGGCCGTAAAGTCTGTGAGTTGAAGGCAGAGGAGCACAACTCTTCCCCTCCTTGTCTAGGCTGGCTCTTTGCACACCGGCTGCTGGAGATGTGGTAAACAGTGAAGTGACAACGTTTGCAGATTATACAAAATTACTCAAGAGAGTTAAATCCAAAGCTCCCTGCAAAGAGTTACAAAGAGATCTCACAAAATGGGCTGAAATTCACAGATGAAATTCAGTATTGATAAATGCAAAGTAATGACATTGGAAAGTATAATCCTAACTACATACAAAATGATGGAGTTTGTATTAGCTGTTACCACTCAAGAAAGAGGTCTTGGAGTCATTGTGAATAGTTCTCTGAAAACATCCACTTAATGTGCAGATGCACTCAAAAAAGTGAACAGAATGTTAGGAACAACTAGGAAAGGGATAGGTAATAAGACAGAAAATATTACAATGCCACTATATAAATCACTGGTACGCCCACATCTTGAATACTGCGTGCAGTTCTGGTCATCCCAGCTCAAAAAATATATTAGATTGGAAAAAGTACAGAAAAAGGACAAAAGAGCTAGATCAGTTCCTGGAGGACAGGTCCATCCGTGGCCAAGATGGTCAGGGATTCAACCCCGTGCTCTGGGAGTCCCTAAACCTCTGACTGACAGAAGCTGGGACTGGACGGGGATGGGTCACTGGATACTTGACCTGTTCTGTTCATTCCCACTAAAGCCTCTGGCACTGACCCCTGTTGGAAGACAGGACACTGGACTAGCTGGCCCACTGGTCTGGTTGTTCCTATGTTCTTAAGCCCCAGATCACCCACTGACACTTCCCTACAGAGCCCCCCCAGCCTTCAAGCAGGACCAGGAGCCCCTCACACTTAAGACGATAGCTCGTCATCTTAACACAGTCTCCAGTACCCCACAGTCAGCACTGCCTGACGTGAGCCTGTGCGTAATGACAACGGGTTCCAACTGGCTCAGGCCAGATCCTCTGAAAGGTGCAGTTCACCACTGCTAGGGGCTGTAACAACTTGTATTCTCTGTGGATTGACCCACAGGGGACTTTAACTAACATCGCCAGTGGGTTACACAGCTAGTTGCAAAGAATCAAATCTAGTTCAACACGTCCTTGACTCTGTCAGCAGGAAGGAAGATCTCTGCACCTCTCCTCATTTTCTAATCTCTCCGGCTTGCCCTTTCATGAGGTGAGCAGAGTTACATTATTATTATTATTTATTATAGGTGATGTTACAATAGAACTGAAGGCCCTGTTGAGCTCGACGGTGCAGAGACACATGGCACAAGGCCTGAAGGGCTAAATAGATAAGACAAAGGGTGGGAGGAAGGAAGTATCATTCTTCTTGGAGTAGTGTCCCTGTGCATGCTCCACTGCAGGTGTATTCGTGTCCCCTACGCCTCAGATCAGAGATTTTAGGAGCCGTGTCCGTTCAGCCCCCACAGACGCTGTCCCTGTCTCGTGCCCTGCAGTAGAGCTATAGAGCGTTGCACGGACAAACTGCCCTCAGCTCCTTCTCAACCGCCTTGACCTGAGACGGAGCCTCAGCAGCCTCCGATTTGAGAATGCCTCATCTGTATTTTACTTTCTGTTTCGAGTTATTAGTGTTCATTCATTGCGTTTCAGTCAGTTAGTGTTAATACTCCCCTTCTGCTTCCTTTAAAAAAACAAAAAACAAAAAAAAACCCAATAAAATAATCCCCCCTCTTTATTTTGTTATAAGACTAGCGAACTCCCTGTCCTTAGTTCTTTCTTGTCTCCTCCCTCTGGGGAAGTGAAACCTGGACAAGGTACGCCTGGCTCTTCCAGATTTAAGTGTTGCTTCTACTGCCGAGAAGCAATTCCAGGCAGTGATGTACATTCCCACTGCATTCGCTGTCTTGGAGAGTCACACATGCCTTAAAAGTGTACTTTCTGCCTGACATTAAAATCAAGGGCTAGGAATAACCTTGAACTAAAACTATGACTACTAAAGATGGAAAGTTCACTTGGATCAGCCTCTGACCCTGGCCCTGGGACCACCCCATACAACAGTCCCCAAAGTGGCCGAATCCATCTACTTCCTCGGCTCAACACTCTATGGCAGCTTTGAAGAGGAAACTTTTGGATTCCTCTCAAAAAGCCACAAAAAAGCAGGCTACACGTCATTGGGTAGAGAATCTACCCCAAAGACATGATCCCCAACAAGATCAACCACCTTGGTACTGACTGATCTACAACTGGATACCCACGAGACGACTGGCTCCTCGGGTACTGGTAAGCCTAAAAAACCCAAAGGGCACAGGCTATGGGAGTTCGGTACCATGGGGGGGAAAGGGGTGGTAGAGAGAGAACCAGTTCCTCTAGGTCATCTCCAATAGAGTGCTCTAGACCCTCGATACCGAGTACTTCAGCTCTGCAGTAGACCAGAACAACACTACTGGCCATTTATCAGAGTGCAAAAGACTCCCACTACTGTTGCTCTTAGGAAAAGGCAATTTCTTACTGCTTCTCTGTCTGGATCTCCTGATCCACGGGAGAAGAACTTTCAGGAACAGGCAGTGAGATTAGACAAAGGGATTACTCCAGTGACTAACATCTCTTCATCCTCTCCTGATGAAGCTGTTATGCCTCCCCCACCAACATTGGCAAAAGACTTCAAACCATTTCAAGACTTCAGCAAGAGAGAAGTGGATTCTCTAGTCAAGGTGTTGCAACACAAGCTGCTTGACATCCTACACACTTCATCATCAGCCTGTAGTGCACTCACTATTAACGAGGCATTGCTGGACCCAGCAAAGACTATGTGGCACGGTACATCCCACATGCAAGAGAGCGGATAAAAATATTATGTTCCCTCTAAAGACTCGGATTTCTTATTTCCCACCCATTCCCAAACTCCTTTGTCATCTATGCTGTAAATGATCGTGGCAGACAGCACCGTTCTAAATCAACACCCTGTGACAAGAACTTAAAACAACTTGAAAATCATATTCTTAGGTGACCCTGCAATTTAAGATGGCTAATTACCAAGCTCTTATGGCAAAATACAACCATATCAGTTATTCTACATTAAACGCCTTCATTGACCATCTCCCAGCAGTTTCAGGTGATCACTACTGAGGGTCAGGTTCTTGCAAGGACATTGTTGCAGGCCCCTCTCTAAATACCGCTGACACAGCTGCTTGCTTCATCTCAACAGCAGTGGGCATGCAGAGGGCTTCCTGGCTTCACCTTTCTGGCTTTCCAAGGGAAGTCCAGTCTACTGTGGAGGACCTTCCATTGGAAGGATCCAAATCATTTGCAGAGAAAATGGATAATCCCTCCACATACTAAAAGACTCTAGAGCCACTTTGCATTCACTGAGAATTTATGCACCTGCACAAAAAAGAAGATATAATAAATCACAGATGACACAGAGATCCCGGCCTGATCAATTTTCTTCCCCCCCCCCCCCCCAGAGCATTATGAACCCCAACAGAAAACACAATGAATACAAAAGGGAAGATCAACTGCTCCACAATGATCAACATCACAGCCATCTGCATCTATGCATGAATTTTGATGTGTTATTTGAGGCCCCGAGTTACTAACCCCATTTTAATTTGCTGCAAAAACCCAAACATCGCCACTACTTTGGCAGCGGCCTTACTCTTTTTAATCAAAACTGGGATCAAGTGGGTTTTGGAGATCATCTCCACAGGATATTTGATCCATTTTACCGCCCTCACTCCTGCCTACCCCTCCCCCCGACCCTCCTCAGGAACCCTTCTCATGAGTAGCTTTTACATCAGGAAACAAGCTATCTTCTGAACCGAGGTGCTATACTTCCTACTCAACACAGAGGGAAGGACTTCAACTCCAAGTACTTCCAGATAAAATAAAATAAATTAAAAAATAAAAATACTGATACTGAAAAACAATAGTGATTGGAGACACATTCTGGATCTAAGATCACTCGACAGATTTGTAAAGCTACAGCGCTTCAAGAAGGTTACTTTGTCAGCAATAATCCCATCTCTGGACCATGGAAACTGGTTCTCGACCCTTGACCTACAAGATGCTTACTTCCATATCGTGATCCACAGAAGGTTTCTAGTATTCACTCTGAGACAAGACCACTTTCATTGTCTGCACCCAGAGTGTTCTCAAAGGTCCTTTCTATGGTTGTGGTGCTCCTTCGTAAACAAAGAGTGATAATATTCCTGTATCTAGATGATTGCCTGCTCAAGGCATGCTCCTTTGATGATGCTTTGACTCCCCCACAAAAGACTATGGACCTATTCCTCCAACTGGCTCTATAAGTAGACATCCAAAAGACCATATTAACTCCAGTATAACGTCTGGAATTCATAGAGGCCTACCTCGATGGAGCAGAGGCCAAAGCCTTCCTCCCGTTATGCAGGTTCAACACCATAGATAACTTGATCTCTAACGGACAGGCCAAGCCTCAGACCTTGGTAAGAAATGGTCTTCAACTACTGGGACGCATGGTGGCAGGCATCTTCGTAATAAATCACGTGAGACTACACATGTACTGCCTTCAGTGGTGGTTCAGTACAGGATACATACCAAGCACACACAGCTTAAACAAACTTCTATTGATGCCCTCAACATTCAAAAACTCCCTTGACTTGTGGAAAGAGTCTCACAATGTCTGCTCAGGAGTGCCCTTCACTCAGCCACCCCCAATGTTAATAATGACAACAGACGCATACCTATTGGGATGGGGAGCCCAACTGGTCACCCATGCTATTCAAGGCAAATGGTTCCCCTTCGAATCCACATTGCATATGTACTTACTGGAACTCAGAGCAGTCAGGAAAGCTTGTTCACATTTCTTACCACTGATCGGGGCAAGCATATAAAGATTATAGGCAACATTGCATGTATGTTTTACATAAATCACTAGAGAAGAGCAAGCTCACCTTCCCTTTGTACCAAGGCAGTGAAACTCTGGAACTGGTGCACTCACCACCACATAGAATGGCTTTCGTATGAGGAGAGATTAATAAGACTGAGACTTTTCAGCTTGGAAAAGATACGACTAAGGGGGGATATGATAGAGGTCTATAAAATCATGACCAGTGTGGAGAAAGTAAATAAGGAAGTGTTATTTACTCCTTCTCATAACACAAGAACAAGGGGCCACCAAATGAAATTAACAGGCAGCAGGTTTAAAACAAACACAAAGTATTTTTTCATGCAATACACTGTCAACCTGTGGAACTCCTTGCCAGAGGGTGTTGTGAAGGCCAATATTATAACGGGGTTCAAAAGGGAGCTAGATAGATTCATGGAGGACAGGTCCATCAATGACTATTAGCCAGGATGGGCAGGGATGGTGTCCCTAGCCTCTATTTGCCCGAAGCTGGGATTGGGTGACAGGGGATGGATCACTTGATGATAACCTGTCTGTTCATTCCCTTTGGGTCACCTGTCATTGGCCACTGTCAGAAGACGGGCTACTGGGCTGGATGGACCTTTGGTCTGACCCATTGTGGCTGCACCCCATGTGCCATGCCGCCCCCTGAGGCCCCGCCCCTGCCCCTTCTCCCTGTGCTCATGCCACCTCTTCTCCCCAAACCCCTGACCTCACACCAACCCTTCCCCCAAACCCAGCATTGTCCCTCCTTCCCCGCAAGACCCCACCTGCTGCTCATGCCTCTCCCCCTTCCCGTCACTTGATCGTACAGATGGCAAAAAGTGGGGGGAGGGCTGACCCCTTCATCCCCCTATTCCGGCACCCCTGCATCCGCTGCTATATTTTATTCCAGTGTCTGATGCTCAGTACTAGACTCGACTCTGAAAGCCCACCCCTCCATTCAGGGCACTGCTGCAGCGTCGCCGAGAGTGGAGCACCCATAGAGACCCACTGAAAGAAGAAGAAAGGGTTACTCACCTTGTGCTGTAACTGTGGTTCTTTGAGATGTGTCCCCCTGTGGGTGCTCCACTACTTCCCTCCTTCCCCTCTGTTTTGGAGCTCTTACCTATGAGCTCTGTGTAGAGAAGGAACTGGGGGCAGTTTGTCTGCACAGCGCTGTAGTGACCTAATGCATGGGAGGGGGAGAGCGTATGTGTGGGCCGAACAGAAACGGCTGCCTAAAATCTCCGATGAGAGGCGCAGGGGTGTGAATACACAGAGAGTGGAGCAACACACGTCTCGAAGCACTGCAGTTACTGCACAAGGTGAGTAACCCTTTCTTATCCCATTTTCCACTCAGGGAACTGAGGCCCAGAGCGATCAGGGCCCCAGTTCAGCTAGATACAGGTGTAACTTTAAGTGTGTGAATAATCCCATTATTATAAGTCAGTCTCTCGCTGTCAGGCATTTTTTCCAGCCCTCAAATCATTTTCGTGGCTCTTTTCTGCATCCTTTCCAGTGTTTCAATGTCTTTTTTCAAATGAGGTCAGCCAGTTGTTCAGGCAGCCCCACAGCCAGCTGCACCGGCTGCCAGCCACGGCTGGAGTGGCCCAGGGCAGCTGGCCCCCGGGACCATCTGAGCAGCAGCCGGTGGGGCTGGCCCAGAGACTGCCTGAGCAGTGGTCCCTCGGGCGGCCACAGCAGCTGCTGCTCAATGACCCCTGGCAGCGTGTGCCACTGGCCCTGCCCCCTCTCCAGCAGGGCCCCCCCTAAGATTTACTTAGGGGTACTTCTCGTATAAATCCTGAACTGGTCACAGGTGGTGAATTTCTTTGTTTATTGCCCGTGACCTGTCCACAACTTTCTCTAAAAATACCCGTAACTAAATCGTAGCCTTGGGCATGGTACAGGGGTGACTGAGTGAGGGTCTAAGGTCTGTGATGTACTGGAGGTCAGACTACGACCCGTCCGGCCTTAAACTCTATGAAGCTATGGTTTTCTGCAAAATAGCAGCTCTTTGCTAGTATTAGAAGAGACCATCACCCACTGGAATCTCACCTCTCTCAATCTCTTCTTTCTTTAGACGATCTGCAATCTAATCTGGAGAAAGAGAGAGGTAAGTTCCTGGGACAAGTTCACCAAACTAACAGTAGGAAATGAATAACCGCGTTAATGCGACAGCATGAAACCTCACCTCTTTCTTCCTTTTCTCTTCCAGAGATTCTACGCTCTGAGCTGGAGAACGAGAGAGGTAAATGTCTGGGCTCTCAGGAGGCTTGAATGATTTTCTCTCACTGTACATAGTCAGACAGACTTTGGCCTCTGTCTCTGCACTGTCTGTTAGGAGAGGCTCTGGGAACCAAACGGCCGGGGAGCTCTGACTAATCATGGAGCGGGGTAACTGCTCCATAGATAAAGTTGCTGCTCAGTTTCCATCGTAAGCCTGATTTTAGACCTTCCTCTAAACTACACACACAGGGGAGTGTCCATATCCCAAACTGGTGGGTCTGCCTGTGCCAATGTACCTTTTTGCTACTGAATTTGAAGGAATGGCGGGGTGGGGAGATCCTGATGCCCTGGAAAAAGAGGCTCAGCAGAGTCCTAAAGTCTCCAAGCACTCTCTGACTCTTTGAGGCACAAAGTCAATGAGAAGGAGCCAGCTAATGTTGCTGATCCCTGAGTTGAGATCCAGCATCCAGAGCCAAGGTTTAGCGCATTAAACCCTCACTTCCACGTTATCAGGGCCTAGCCCCTCACCAAGCTTCTAGGCACATGGGGAGTGTGGACACTACACCACAGGTGAGCCCAGCTAGGGCAGGGCATGGGAACCCAGCGAGGGTCAGATGTCAAGAAGGGGGGTGTGATCCATGGAGAGATCTATGAGGATGGAGCTCAGGCCAGGAGACCTGGGCAGAAAGAAGCCAGCAGAGAGCACAGTGGAGGGGGCAAAGTGGTCCTTTAAAGGCACATCCCCTAACCCAGGAGCTGTTGTAGAACTGACTGCACACCCATGTCTCTCTGTTTGCAGGGAAATCCCTGGCTGAACTTGGTAAGTGCCATGTGTCCCCTTTCCCCCACCCCCCATATGACACTGTGTCCTACGCCACCAGTCCGTGCTCCGGGAAGTGCTCACCTCTTGGTGTGTTTGATTTCAGGCTGGAGTAAAGTCAGAAAAAATGCAGGTAAGTGAAGCTGGTATGTTAATGTCAGACCCCCTGCACCACTCTGCTGCCCAGCAGATGCACACATGCCAGAAGTCACAGGGAAAGCAGTGTGGTCAATGAAAATGCCAGATTCGTCACAATGCTCACACTTAACTATGGAGTCACCAGCGCTCCAGTGTAACTGCGATAACTCAGAGTGCTCCTAAGTCTGGGGACTTACCCGCTGTCAGTCCAGGGGGGTAGGCGCTTACAGGAGTTTGTAATTGTGGGTCAGAGTTGGGGTTTTCCTGGACACGTGTGGTGAATTCTCATGTGTTGTGTTGTTGTTAATTGACTTCATGAACTAGAAGGGATCTAGGAAACTGTGTACATTACCTTAACTGGCTGCGGGTAATTGTCTTAATGCTTTTTGGACTCTGGTGAAATCTCTGTTTTTACGGAGTTGTCAATCAGTAGCCCTTTGGCCAATTCAGTTCAAATTTGGTAGAAAAATTCTACCTCAGACCCAGACCAAATCTACCAAATTTGAGTGTGATATGACTCTGCGGGTGTTAGAATAGAGGGCTCCCAGCTCAGGCGTAGATTGGAGACTCAGTTGCTGTCTTAGCTGTGGAGACGTGGTAGCGGCCCCACAGCACAGATTTTGTGGTAGGTGACTACTGAGTTCTTGTAATGGTTTGAAATGACGTCCGTGTGTGTAACACCTGAGCTCTCTCCTCACTGGGGCCTCTGTAGAGGTTACAGACAGGCCCAATGGGAGCTAGAGGCATCTCCAGCTCTTTCAGGGGAGCTATTTGCCTCTAGTGCCTGGGAGGAGAGCTGCAGTGACAGGCAGAGAAGCAGGTTCCCGGGCGATAGAGGCTGGAAATCAGAGCTGGGGGGAGGATGGGAAACAGCCCCGATGGGCTGGGCTCTGCCCCTGATGCTCTGCCCCATCTCTGCAGTGAACGTGATTCTGGATCCGGATAC